>NC_143137.1:75213106-75516136 GCF_059928025.1 Delphinapterus leucas
TATTTACATGTAAAACTAAGAAGCCAGAACAATGGGTTATGATAAGTCTCTTTCACCTGTGAATCTAAGACTCTGAGATGAGCTTAAAAAAACGCATTAGCATTACCCTATAGCGTTACACAGTCTTTGCGTGTAAGTTAATGTTCAGCTGCATTATCCTGAACGCTTCTTCCTAAACTTTCAGAGGTGAAAGACATTCAGGTCACAAGCTGTTTCCCAGTGGATTTCTGCCAGATGCCTATTGGCAAAACTTCCTTTGGACTTCTTGGCAGACCCTACGCTATAGCTTGAAATAACAGAAGAACAAAGCTGCTCAACTGAAAGTTTGCATAACTGGTGAAGTCTGCCAATGAGTAATTCCTAATCATCTATCATGAGGAAATACAAGAATGAGCAAACAGTAAGGTTAAGTGTATTTACTTTGTGGGGAACAGAATCTAAGACATCACAAAGGCATGGCGACATGCATGCCAGCCAACAAGACCAGCCTCCAGGAATCTGGAAGAATGCCAGTGTCTCCCTCTGGCTTGTAAAATACATACTCCTGGGGTTTTTTTTTTGTTTGTTTTAATGGATTTTGGTCTGGAACTGAAATTGGGTTTACTCAACTTCATGACCTGAACAGAATATTTAAGTTTAAAAAAAAAAATAAAAAAGCAAAGAAAGTTTCTCCCTATAACTAAGTAACCAAGACCTCTCAGAGATAATAAATATATGCAACGAGTTATTTACTTTGAAGTTGTTTACTAACAAAAGAGCTGCACCCACAGTAAGAAATCCCAAACAGTAGGACTACAAGACTCCATGAGAGTCATTTGATCTAAAAATCCCTTTCAAATTATATTTTGTTTTTTTAAAGAGCACTTCAAACTAGGTAAGACCTAAGAAGAAGTGTTCACCTTTCTTCCCTCTTCCATAAGCAGCCAAGTTAGCAATTTTCAGATTACACTATTGTTCTAGAGACTTGGGGAGACTCCGAAGACACTATCAGAATTATGGAGACAACGGCGCCTGAACTAACATCTCCCAACCCCAACGCAAGCTGCCAAGACCATCCAGCTATGGATGTTGTTGTGTGCGATGCCAATTCCAGCTCTTACTCTGCTCACTAGCTGCCAAACGCCTCTTCCCTACTGTTTGAGCATTTCTGAAAGGAGCATTTCCTGTCATTTATAAACTTGAAGTTGGCCAATGAAGTACTGCGTAAGCCAGCTGCCAGGCAGGAAGTAGAGACTTTTGTCTGTTGGAAGAACCAACTCTTTGGCTCTATGGGAAAAATCAACCTGGCAGGTTCCGGGAAGAAGAGTATGTTTTAAGAGGAGGCATGGGCAAAATTCTGGACTAGAACAGCGACAAGGGATTTATCCAAAGACAGGATGCATCAATTCTACTTTCATGTTACAAAGCAGAGGTGAGAAAACACGTGTAGAGAAAAAAATGAAACTCTAAAAGAGGAAGCAATACATGACTCCTTGCCAGGCAATATATATTTAAAGTAAAAGCAGAGATTTGCTGCTAACCTACAGGAATCAAGGATAAAGAGACTATCTTAGTGAGTAACCTGACTTCTCTGTGAGAGCTTCTGCAGAACAGTAAGCTTCTCATCAGCAGCTGTAAATGCAATGGAGGAGTATCAGAGTGCTGAGAGCAAACACCTGCCAACCTTTAATTCTCTAACCCAGTTTTTAAATACAGGCATACCTCAGAGACATTGCAGGTTCAGTTCCAGCCCACTGCATTAAAGCGAGTATCACAATAAAGTGAGCCGCACAAATTTTTTTGTTTCCTAGTGCATATAAATTATGTTTATACTGTATATAACTGTCGTCTATTAAGTGTGCAGTAGCATTATGTCTAAAAAATGTACATACCTAATTAAAAATAATGCTATTGGGAAAATGGCACCAATAGATTTGCTCAATGCAGGTTGCTGCAAACCTTCAATTTGTAAGAAACAAAATCGAACTCTGTAAAAACTAGTAATGTTTGACCTGAAAGAAGAGTCCTTAGAGATAATTCGTTTATCTCGGTTTCTTCACTGCGTGCATAAGAAAAGAAACCCAGAGCAAATAAGAGGAGACTAACACAAACAGAGCTGGCTCTTGTCTCTTTACACCCCTCCCCTTTAGCACCAAGGTACAAACACCTCAGCCACTTCACATCACCTGTAGCTGCCGGTGCAGCTTTATAAAACACATCATCAATCTATTCACACTTGATATGAAATTCTGATGTCTATCTTTAGATTAATGGGCTTTGTTACATGGTTTTTACCCAAAGAGGTTTGAAGTGGCAGATGAGGGGCAGGGGAAGATGCAAACATCGCCGACAGTAAAGGCAGAAACACACACACTGCAAGACCATGGCAAAAGCTAAGCACACCTGACAGCCTGGTAGCTTCAAGAACAGGCAAAGGAAATTCTCATTCTCATGGGGATAAAACACGAACCATCTCAGCGATCTGTGTTCTCTGTAGAACTCCAGTTGCATTTTACTCTACATGTATTCTAGGCACTGAGAGAACAGAGTCCCCCACCTTTTCTCCCTGGACATTTCCCTAAATTTGGTGTAGCAGGTACCGCTCACAACTTTATGTGATACGAGAGCCAAACAGGAAGGGAGAGACGTAAAAACAAATTCAAGAAGGAAGATCCTAGAATGTTAATTTTATTTCACATGAATGTCTACCTCCAGTTATTATTGTTGATGCAACTGAATTGTGCACTTCTTTCAAAAAACATGATTGTATACAGTGTCTGCTAGGCTGCATTTATTTTCATACTATCACTGGTCTACTATTTCTGACCTCAGGAAAAATGCTACTCTTAAAAAGCAAATATAAAAATAAGGATTATTTCTTAATAATCCACCTGTTTACAAAACAAATAAAAGCTGTTTAATGTTTGCACACAAACACACACATGCACAACAGATTTGTGGGCACGACTACCTGAGCTGTGTAATAAGTACAAACGTTCAAAGTGGAAAGCGTGTCTAGTCTCTACTGACCTTTCAAAGCAGTAAACTTTCAGGTGAAGTTCAAGATGAAGGAAGCCTTTTAAAAATCCTTTCCTTCAACATTTAAAAATAACTAACCTCTTTCCCCCTCCTCAAAGTCTCAAACTTTTCCTTTGATATCTGGAAACATACATTAACAACCCTACCACTCAAGAACTTCAAAAGAAATAACTCACGGGTCTACTCTGCAAAGATAAGAAGGTTCTAGTGACAAGAATTGAAAAGCCTGTGCTGGCTCCTAACTGATGAGAGATCACACGGGGACCAGGTTTCGCATTAAGATTTTTCCCAATTAGCATTTAATGTCACACTACTCGAGGGCAACAGAGTCTGACTGTGTCCCTTTGACTTCATCCCCCTCAACCATAAAGAAAGCCAAGGCACATTGTCTTACCTCAAACTGTGGGTAAGGAGGAGTCATAGCTGAAGGGGGCCCTGAGGTGGGAGGTGGCATCCCTGAAGTGGGTGGGAACAGACCCAAGGCATTCAGATTTAATCCAGGAATTAAATGTGCTTGAAGCTGCAATGGTAAAAAGGTCCCTTCATTTTACAATTACAAGATCAAGTGTAAGTGAGCATTTATACGTGATAATATCCAGACTGTGACCTCGTTTTATGACTCAAATTTTAGAACAAAGCAGATGTTCCATGTGAGTATACTTGAGCATGTAGGTTATGTCTGTTTATAATTCTTGATATTTTAAAATCCATGTGCCGTCTGCCTCCTCTTTGACCTGAAGCCATGCTAGGTTCCTCAAAGCAGGGAACACAGCTTTCTTGCCTTTACGACCAGCTCACAGTGCTCAGACATATATGTAATCTGTACACTCTGGGCACACAGTAAATAGAGACTGAAAATCTTGCATTAATTGAAGAAACAAGCAAACACGATTTGTTCATTGAAGAGCAAACCAGATAGCAGATATTAAGAGATCTTTACGCCATGGAAAAAATTTGGCAGTCATGAGTCTAAAGACACAAAACAAATTCAAGCCCTTTGGAAATCAGGTCCCATCCCCATGTCTTCTACAATTAAACCTATCTTTGGAATGGATCCAGGAGCCAGAAATGGGATTTTGTTTTGGCTGAATTTGATAAGGGTTAAGGAAATAAGGTGGGGACTACAGAGTTCAGACTTGAGCACTCTCAAGAATCTTTTTTAAAGGTCTATGGGGCTGAATTTACCCCCAGGCGACTCTGAAACATTTGGATGAGCAGTGATAATGTGAAGGAAGGTAGGTAGGCAGCAGTCATTTGGGGGTAAAATGATTAGCATTCTAGGCTCTTCTCACAAGGTAATATCATTTTCACATTTTCCCTTCTTTTAGGTGTAAATGTTTCAGATGACAGGCCCAACCGAGGAACTGTTTTTTAATCATTTACTTGAAAATTCAAGATAGACTTTGGAAACGCTGCATTTTCTGCACCATTCCATCCATTAAGGAATGTCAGCAATGCACTTGCACTACACAGATTGTTTTGTCATTTGAAATTCTGTTATCTCCAAGGTTTATGAGTAACCAAATTTTAAATTTGTATTCATCACAGTAGCTTTCATATGCACGGTATCTATTATAATCCTAACAAGCATGCCATGTAGGCAGTAGCCCCATTTTACTGATGAGGAAACTGGTGCTCAGAGAGACCAAATAAGTTGTCCAAGAGAATAGAGGTACAGCTAATAAATGGTTGAGCTGGGATTCAAACCCAGTTCACAGACCTCTAAAGCCCACATTCCTATAATACTATCATCTCCCTCCAACTCACATGGTATGGGAGAGATTAACCTTTTTAAGGGAGGTATTAGCCTTACCTCACAGGTAAGGAAGCTAAGGCTTAAAGTTGGCTAAAATCACAGAGATAGCCAAGCCTGATGTCAAAGTCTGCATCTTGCCAACTATCCCAGGGCACTCACCGTGGTGCTAAAAATCAATTAGAAACCACATCTAACAATGACACCCTTAAAGGAATCAATGTTAATGCAATTGAAAACATCTTTTGATTGTTAATCAAAATAAAGACATTTCCTTCATGTTAAAACTAACATTCATGGAAGCAATATCATTTTCATAAGACTCCCTGATTTTCTTCATGATCTCTTCCTCAGCTTTGGCACATGTTTCCACACTGCCTTTGACCGTAATGGTGCGCTCTGGGTTGTACAGCGTCAGTTCCTGCAACCTGCAGATTGGAACAGAGGGGAAAGAAAAAGACTGGAAATTATAGGAGGAAGACAGTAACAGTCCAGCCACAGATGGCAATTAAAACCCAACTGTGGAGGCTGGCAATATGTAAAAGTGGGTGGTTAGCCATGATGAAAGATGAGTAAGCCCCAAAAGACATGACTCCAAGAATTGTAAAACTGCATGAGAGAAAATACTGCCCCTCCCACCTTCTCAATAAACATCGCTGAGTGTACACAGTTCGATTAAGTCCATGTTTTAAATAGAGTGCACTTCTTGACCACTTAAGGTGAACTATTTTCACAATTGAACAGTGAAATGTAGAGAGGAATCTACAGTTTTAGTGGAAACCAAGAAGCAAATGAACATAACCTTTAATGAGTATGTTCCTAGTCTGCACTGACCAATTCGAGGCGTTAACTGGCATTCTCATGCAATTGCATTTTCTGGGTCGCCAAGCAAGGAATAAGCACGGAAATATTCCAAAAGGGCAAGCCAGAATTTAAACTTATCTTTGACGGGAATTTTAGAATTTAGATTGACGTAGGCTTCAGGAAATAATACAAATCAATCCATTTTGACTAAATTTTAAAAATAGTCCCTCGATGACAATTTAGACAACTAAAAAGTTAGAATGCAACAGCAATATTCAGAAACTCCCTGCTTCACTCAGCTCCTGCTGAAGTTTCAAAATCCATTCAGGTGACATCTGAGACCACCTAAGCCTGAGCCACTCAACAGCCTTGAAGGGAACCAGTGGGAGATACTTACCATGGAAATAAGACTAAATACACAGATGGAAAGGATACAGAATATTGAGACAGCTCCCCTTCATATTCCTAGGGTCCAAATTCTCATTTTCACTACTAGCAAAATGTCTCAGGCTAGACTTGAGCCAGATGAATAGGATATTTTTCCTTAACTTCTTCCTAAACTCGCTAAAAATATAGACATCTACACAATGAAGATGATTTGTCTTAGACAAACAAGTGTAGGTCTCATCTCCAGGCTCAACCCACCTCTCCACTGCCAAGCATTTTCTGTTACAATTTTTAAAATAGTTGCTTCCAGAATAGATTTTAAGATTATTTTCTATTAAAACCCTCCCCTTTCTGAGCATAAAATTCAAGACAGGGTAGGATCATTTGTTATTTTTACCACTTTGCGGTTTTTCCTTTCTTTCCCACAAAGCACAACTCTCCCACTTCCTTTCCATCCCTTTCTTTGAAAACTCCTTACTATGTGAACATATTCCCCAGTCTCTCTCTACTGTTCTTCGACTTTTTGGGGGGTGCTCTGAAGGAAATGAAGGAAAGTCACCCTCAGAAGACAAAGGCCTTTCCATATAATTTCAGGGCATTCATGGCCCTAGGCATGGGGGCCAGCCTCCAAATCCCCACTCCCCAGGGATGGGCAGTCTCCTCCCACACTCACTAGAGCCAACATGTCAACAGCAATAGAAAAATGGTAAAAAGTGTGACTTCTGAGGCTATGCTATAAAAGACACTGCCGCTTCCGTCTTCCTCTTTCCTAGATCATTCACTCTGAGGGAAGAGAGCTGCCGTGTCTTTAAGACACGCAAACAGCCCTGTGGAGAGGCCCAGGAGGTGAGGAGCTGAGGCCTCACTCCAAGAGCTGCCATCAACTTCTCAGCAACATCAAGAGATCCCCAAACAGCACCGCCCAGTCAAGCTGTTCCTGAATTCCTGACCCACAGAAACTAGGTGAGCAGTCAATGCTTACCCTTGTCGTCAGTGGTCCAGTGTTGGGATAATTTGTTACACAGCAGTGCATAATACACTGGGTTATATATTCCAACTTTGGGAGTATATGCCAGAAAACCTGACCAAGACTTCAGCTAGGAAATATGAATGTGAAGTATTTAGTGCATCCTGCCTTTTTAGTGGGAACAGATAATACTTTCACTATGAGTTAGAAACAGATAGCAGGCAGTAGACTCAGTTTGAGAAATGAAGTATAAGTATGGTGGCACAGGCCAGCTCCAAGAGTTGTAAAATGCTTAATATATAACCTACAGCTTAGAAACGGTGTGTGAAAGTTTTCTGATTCAAAAGAAAGCAAGCCAGCACTTACGGAGATATTGTGATTTTAGTGTCTGTGTCTTGCTCAATTTTTTTAAGGTTTCTTCCTTCCTTACCAATAAGACGTCCTACAAAGTTATTATGGGCTAAAATCTTCAAGGGAATCTCTTCTGTGCTGTAAAGAAAGAAAAAAACAAACCAAAAAAAAGGGCCATCAAATCGGTAAGTAAACCTACCGTAGGGTAAAAAGACAATATTCGTTCATTAAACATTTACTTCCTACCTGCCATATAGGAAGAATTCTGCTAGGTATAGTTTAAAGCGTGCTGACCATTAGCCTACATTCTAGCAATGCATGAATAGAGGGGGTGAAAGAACACTGGCAAGTATTTGGATAGGAGTTAATGTTTAAAAGTTTTCTTTTATTCATCTCAGGGAATGTCTTCCAAAAATGGATTCTGTTAGCTCTTTGAAAACACCTTACTCGAACCCATATTCTGAAACCCTGAGCACCAGAACACCATGTACAAATGCAAACCAGTGTGATTTCAGAATAATTTTAAAACACAGTCCTGGAGGTACCATGCACAATTTATAGAGGGAAACAGAAGAAACTCAACAGTGGTTACACCTTGGGGGAAGAGTATAAGAGCAGGAAGGGACGGCTTTCACTTTTCACTGTGTACCTTTCTGAATTTCCAAGTCATATATGTAGCATTGTTTTAAAATGTCATTGGGGTTATCTGAATGGTGGGCTTTTTCTTTACTTTTCTCTGTACTAAATACAGCAACATATAATACCTTATAATTAAAATATATGTAATATATTTCAAAGGTCCCTACAAATTAAATGCTACTCATTAGGTCCCCAAGCTAAGTCTAGCATCTTACTCTGGATCCTGCTTTGAGCACACCACTGTGCTGGATGCTACAAGCAGCAGAGAACCCAACCTCTGCTCAAGGTTCCTGTGCAAAAGATACTTAGAGTTTCAACCTGAAACGCCCCATCAATCTCCAGTTTACCGCAGCACACGATTAGGGATTTCCCCACCTCCATACTCCCTGCTGCTGCAGGGTAGGCGGGGCAGACATGGACAGAGCTCCAACGAGCTCCAAGTAAAGGAGTGAGGATTTGGGGTCCCTGCTTTGGGTAAATCCCAGGGATACTTCTTGGACCTTAGGTGAGCTTCCTATGACACCCAATTGCCTTCTTTTACAGCTAGACTTTTCCCATTACACCACTCACAACATATCCAAACATGAATGAAAAAAAGGATTTAAAAGACTTATGCTTTATTACCGAATCAATAGTGCCAACCCTCTGTCGCTCTCTGGGACGGTATTTCTCTTTCTTTGTTGGCAATTCCCAAGAACTGTGTGTCACAGAATTCCAAAATAAGACAGTGTAAATATCAACCTCTTCACGGGGTAATCCTCTTTACTCACAATTTTATATCTTGAGCTTCTTTATGCATAATCTCCAGAATAGACTTACAAGCCGCAGAAGTGCCCTCAGGGGTAGAGAGAATAGTAATTGACTTCTCAGCGGCACCTGCATTCTCTTTACGATGGACGTCAATTCTTCCGGTGGGCACAGAGGGAGAGGAAAACAAGAGCTGTAAGCATGTATTCACAATAGAGTCTGTAATTACCAACTCTGAAGTCACAGCACTTCCGGGCAAAGAGTGGATGACTCACCCCCCTCAAAAGCATCAAGTCTCGATAAGCTGTCACCATGGATGAGACCAATTTTAATTTCAGTACTCCCCTATCTTTGCTCACGCAGGGGCAACTTTTCATTCTGCCCAAGCTGCATGTGCTTTATTTTCCTTTTAGGTGCCACAGGTCAAACATCTCACGTCCGAGAGCCTGGCTTCAAACAAAAGGCTTTCTTCTGCTCTAAAAGCAAGGGGGACGGGAACACAAGCCAAGAGGACTGGAGCTGGAATTCCACAAGCCAGGTGGAACTCCAGATGCTATACTGTATGTCCACGATCCGTCACATGTGGGAATTTCGCTCCTCAGTTTCCTCGGGCAGGGCTCTTTCTACATTTTGCCTCCTCGAGAGAGGAAAGTGCATAACAAATAGTGATGGGAATGGAACCCAAAGAGATGGCAATTTCACTTCAAAGAAAAACAAATGGCCAATAAACACAAAATGATGTTCCACGTCACTGGTCATTAAAACAAGGTGTCATTTTCTTCTAGGCCTGCGAGCATGTTAATGGATGAAATCAAGTGCTGGCAAGAGGATGCGCATCTGGGCATGGCCATCCTTCTGGTTCGGTGCAGAGTACAGAGCAAACCGCCGGGACCTATCAGAGCTGAGCTGCTTACGATTTTTTTTATTTTTTGGCGGTACGCGGGCCTCTCACTGTTGTGGCCTCTCCCGTTGCGGAGCACAGGCTCCGGACGCGCAGGCTCAGCGGCTATGGCTCATGGGCCCAGCCGCTCCGCGGCACGCAGGATCCCCCCAGACCGGGGCACGAACCCATGTCCCCTGCATCGGCAGGTGGACTCTCAACCACTGCGCCACCAGGGAAGCCCTGCTTATGATCTTTTGACCTAAGAATCCTACTTCTCGTAACGCCTCCTACAGATGTAGTCTCATACATGGGCCAAGACGGGTGTTTTTCACCCTTTGCAGTATTGACCTTTCGGATCAGACTAGTGCTTTGCTGTGGAGGCCGTCTCGTGCCTTGTAGGATGTCCAGCAGCATCCCTGGCCTCTGCCCACTAGATGCCAGTGGCAGCCCCCTCTCATCCACATGTGACAACCAAAAATGTCTCCAGACATTGCCGAACGTCTGCAGGGTGGGACCACTACTGCTTGAAAATCACTAGTGCAGGGACGTTCACTGTAGCACTATTTGTAATAGAAAGAAAGTTGGAATTATCTTTGAAATACCTCTCAGGAAGAAACAGTTAAATAACATTACATCCATACTATACAGCTGTTCGAAACCATGTGGTTAAATTACAGGTGCCAACATAGTTAGAGGTCCTTGATCTCATGTGAAAAAAAATGCAATACATACCATTTAAGGCTACACGTTAGTAGGTACAAGGAACGAGTCCTGTAAAGACATATCCCCAACTTAACAATGGTCACCTTGGGGGTTAGATGAAGATTAGCTCTTTGTTTTTGTTTTTTTAACGTACATACTTGTACGTTTTGAATTAAATACAAAAATAAGTCTTCTGTTTAAAAAGTACAAGGAAGAAAATCAACTATCAAAAAAAAAAAATGTGTTCAGGGAAAATTAAGTACTGGTGAGCTCCCCTGGCCACTCAAACACTAGATGAAGAGCTGCGTAACTCGTGGTCATGAGAAAGACCACTTCATCCTGCCAATAAAATCAAGGCCTGGATTTCATTTTCCTAAATGTCTGACTGAAAACTGAAGATTTATCTCAGAATTAAAAACTGTAACTAAAAATTAGGGCAATGTAGAAGTGAAACAAATAAGAGATATCTAGAAATAACGAATAAAAAAAGTATCTTAGATAACAGTTCTGATCTCAGGAACCATCTTTCCAGTCACTGGTTTCAATCCCCAATCACTGTTAAGCATTGTCTCTCTTCTAGTAGGTAACATGTTAGTCTCCCTCCTCCCGGTTTATTTCCATCTGCTCACTGTGTTAAGGATTACTAAACTCTGATCGTCTGAGAGAACGTGATGTTGCTTTACAGATTAGGGTAGCCCTGCGAGGCCATTCCAGAAATAGAAGATCTGATAATGACTAGTTTCAATGGCAAGAGTTAATTAAATCTGCTGGCAGAGCTGCAAGTGAATCATCGGATACAACAAAAATTGCTTCCCTTCCCTCTCCATCCTCCATCTTCCTGCTTAAATAAAACAAACAGTGCAATTTAAATCACAGAAGCTCTTTCCTCCTACAAGGAAATGAGTAGCTTTAAAAGGAACAACTTTAATCTGCCATGTGACAAGGAAGGCAAACCATTGAATAATTAGTTTCTGCAGGTAACGGGGAATCAAGGGAAGCAAGAAGCCCTTAAATTTTAATATTAAAACCAGGCAAATTTAAGATGAAAAGTGATTAGGCTGTGGTTCAGTTGTCTTCCCCACACTCTACATTATGAAGTCAAAGCCACTGAGTTTGCACAAACGTAACCAGCACCCAGCAACTCCTGCTTCAAAGCAGGGGAAGGCAGGACCAGATGTCACTCCACAGGGGAGTGGGTACGCAACCACCACTAGACACAGTTCGTTTGTTTCTGCGTGAGAAATGAGTCAGTCAGCTCAAGGCAGGCATGGTGCCTGTGATGAACATGGATAGCCTCTTAAGCCTGTTGCAACAAACACATAGGCAAGATATACACAGCACAAGGTTTAGTCGCAGTTTCTGAAGAAGACTCTGCTTAACTCCTTGAACCACACAAAATAATAATTTTTCTTACTAAATTTAAAAAGCAAAATGATCCACAGTCATCTCTGGAGCTGGCCCAGGGGCCACTTCCCTACCCTTTCCTATAGAATGACACAAGAGAGATTTGTACACACAGCCTCTTCTCCCTAATACACCCACAGTTCTTCAGGAAATATGGCAGCAGCTGTCCCAGAGGTGTGCCTGGTAGCAGTTTACAGAACTAAGGGTGAGGACAGAGTTCATTACCAAGTTTCTTTGGGTCAAAATCTTCACTACAGCATAACAGGATGGTTACTAAAGCAAACAGGATGGTTACTAAAGCAAAACAATGAATATATAATCACTGGAGCTTCAAAACTGAGAAAGTACCTTAGATATATTTTAAGGGCATTAAATATAATTCACATATAGTTATTTCACTCATTTGACAAATATGAGACCCACCTACATATAAGGCAACATGCCCACAACTGGGGCTACAGTGGTAAATAAAAACAAATAGCTCCTGCTTTCTACTCCTAAAAAGTTAGCGCCAAGGTTTGATGGAGAATCTTCTAATTCCTCAAAATCTGCAAATTAAAACTATCAAACAACATCCTAAAGAAACAACCATTCTAACTACATGGCTTAAACACAGGGTAACTATGGACCATAGCTGAATGATTCTTCACTGAAGTAAAGCAAGACTGAAAAACTATCTCTACATTAGACCCAGAAAATTACTTCCAAAAGCACTGAAGGCAGTTATCACTGGAGGTCAGAGTGGAGATGGGGGAGCAGAGAACCTAGAAGCTGCCCTCTTGTTTATCAGGGCCTCCCTCATCAGGAGTGGATTAAGTATCATTTGTTTTCCATTCATGTGTGAAAATTTGAAGTTCCCTTTGAGATTAAGGTTTAGCCCCAGGTTTATATGAAATGAACACTAAGATATCAAATCACGGGAATTCCCTGGTGGCGCAGTGGATAAGAATCCGCCTGCCAATGCAGGGGACACGGGCTCGATCCCTGGTCCAGGAAGATCCCACTCGATCCCTGGTCCAGGAAGATCCCACATGCCGCAGAGCAACTAAGCCCATGTGCCACAACTACTGAGCCTGTGCTCTAGAGCCCTCGAGCCACAACTACTGAAGCCCACGCTCCACACCAAGAGAAGCCACCGCAATGAGAAGCCCGCGCACTGCAACGAAGAGTAGTTCCCGCTCGCCGCAACTAGAGAAAGCCCACGTGCAACCCACCGCAGCCATAAATAAATAAATACATTTATTTTATTTATTTATTAAAAATAAAAAGGGTATCAAATCACAAAGATTTTCTGGATTCCCAAGTACCATACAAGAAGGGATCATTACCATGTTCAGAAGGACACAAAGTACCAAGACAACCCACTCTGTTATTAAGATCCAAAGGGGAAAGCATGAAGGGCCCCACACACTCAGGAATACTCACTTAGACTGGGTCTGTTTCGTAATGTTCCGAATGGTAGCACCTTCTTTTCCTATAATGGCTCCAACGAATTGGGTGGGAACCAGCAGACGTAGAGGCAAGTCGCACGGTTTCTGCTTGGACATGGATCCTGGAGACCCCTGCCGCGATGAGCCCCTCTGCCCAAACCCACGGCGACCTCGGGGCTGCTGCGAGGGGTTCTGCTGGGCAGCCATTTCGTCAGGGATGTAGGCCACTTTCAGTGTGAAGTTCTCCAGCTGGAATCCATTCAGTTTGTCTAAAGCTCTGAAAGTTGACAAGGAGCAGGGGGTGGGAAGAGGAACCGAGCTATAAAACAAACCTTTCAGCAAAGCAATACCCACCTAATCCACTCAGGATTACTGGCTCTAAAACTTCTGAATAAAGCCACTGAAGAAGTAGCAAACCCAGAACACACATACACTTCCCCCACCCCCGACCTGCACTTTTCCTTTGAAGGACACATAGGAAAGACCAACAAGTTTCCAAAGGGAACATATTTGCCATCTACCAATAAAGTAAAAAAAAAACACTTTGTCAAACCCTGACTAGGGAATTCCCTGGTGGTCCAGTGGTTAGGACTCAGCGCTCTCACTGCTGAGAGCGCTGAGTTCAATCCCTAGTTGGGGAACTAAGATACCACAAGCCGCATGGTGTGGCCAAAAAAAACCCCAAAACAAAACAAAGAAACAAACAAAAACCCAACAAACAAACAAAAAAGAAAAACAAAAAAAACCCCACTCATGACTAGGCTATTACCCATAAGGTCAGTAACAGCCTATGAGCACCGGCACAGCAAGAGAGGAGTGGGCAGTCGTCATCCTGGCCAGTTTTTCCAAATCAGAATGGAAAGGATGTAACGAATATACACCTCCCTTACTTCAACCTCTTAAATACAAATATTTTAAATATTTTAAGAATCAAAGGACAGGGACACTTCCCTGGTGGTCCAGTGATTAAGACTCCACGCTCCCAATGCAGGGGGCCCGGGTTTGATTCCTGGTCAGGGAACTAGATCCCACATTCTGCAACTAAGACCCAGTGTAGCCAAATAAATAAATAAATATTAAAAAAAAAAAAAGAAAAAGAAAAAAAAAGAATCAAAGGACAAAATTCTCTAAGCTACTCAACGGAGATGGGTAGGATTTAATACTCAGGTTAATCAATCACTATAAATTCTCAATACCTATTATGAGCCAGTCCCCAAGGGAGTAAGCAGTCCCTGCCCTTGTGGAGTTTATGATTTGATTTGGGGCAGAGAGACAGGGGTGGTAGTGAGCCAAAAAAAGCAAATGAAGCTGTTTTCTACCTTACCTATCTAACCATCCATCCATCCATGCATCCATTCATCCATTTTGAGGGGAGCTTTACTTTTGTTTTGTTTTCATTTTTGAACCTTATTATGGAAAAGTACCCAATCTTAAGCATACATCTCAATGAATTTTCACAAGGTGAACATGCATATCGAGATGCAGAACTAAGACACACCAGTGTCCCAGAAGCCCCACCAACCAGTACCTCCTTCCAGTAACTGCCCCTCCTCTAGGCTTCTCACACCATAGATTAATTTTGCCTGTTTAAATTTCTATATAAATATATATGAGTAGACATGTAATCTCTCATGTCTGGCATCTTTTACTTACCTTGTTTATAACAGTCATCCAAACTGTTGTGTTCTAGCTTACCTACATATTCTAAAACTGAAAAACTCAATAAAAAGTTGACAGACGATATCACCAAGGTTTCAAAAGCATACACAGACATAATCCTAATAATACACACTCCCAGTGCACAACAAAATTTTTTTTAAAAAGGCCTCACACTTTCTCTAGCTTTACTCAGATTCTTTGCTCAGATGGTGCTTCAGTGGGCCCTGAGTTCAATCCAGGCAGGGACAGAAATACAGGCATGAAATGCTCTCTGTCTAGTTGCTCAGAATGATCATTTCTGGTTCACGTACTGCTTTCCTTATCTGGAGATCTTTCCATTTTTGACTTGGATGGAAAGGGTGGCGGGGGGAGATAGTCCCAGCACCAAAAAGGGTACCAAAACCATGAAACTGCATGGCAGATCCAAGCAACCAGACAAGGCATACCAATGTTCTTAGGACCCAGAATTCTGCCCTTTCTCACTCCAATCCCCTGTTCCATCACTGTCCTACAGTGCCTTGCACATGAATGAACTCTTATTAGAAAAGATCCCAATCATACAGGAAAACAAAGTATCAAGAAATTTCTGTCACCATCACCAACCCTCCAAGACCCTTCCCACTGTAACTGTTAACTGTGATAACTTCTGCAGATGGACCAGTTCTTTCCATATGTTCACACAGGTGTGTACGTGTTCAGTACCCTCTTTAAAAGCGTAACTGAGATCATGATATACATAGTCTTGTGACTTGCTTTTTTTCCAAATACAATACATCTTGGGATATTTCCATGTGATTTCTGTATCAGAGGGCATTCTTTTCTAATGTATATATAACTGAATCACTTTGCTATACAGCAGAAGTTAACACAACATTGTAAATCAACTATACTTCAATTTTTAAAAAGTAGCTAAAGATGGCATTCTTTTCATAAGCTTCACAGGTGATAGCAGGCACACAGCAAAACTTGTTTTACCAATGCCCTGATACAAGAACCTTAAGTTAACACATTTTTCCTTGCTTCTTCCCTCTCCCCTTTTTTCTTAAGGAATATGTGGATTAAGGGCCCTAAAATATTTTGGCTATTTCTAAAGGAAGACAACAGCTGAGAGATTTTATTAATATCAATGATGTATATTTATTACAGGAAGTTGCAATTACAGAAGTTTCAACCAATTAGATATTCATTCAAAGTAACCTTTTTTTCGCCCACGCTGGGCCGCTTGTGGCACCTTAGTTCCCCAGCCAGGGATCGAACCAGTGCCCTCAGCAGTGAAAGCGCAGAGTCCTAACCACTGGACCACCAAGGAATTCCCCATTCCAAGCAACTTTAAACCTTTTAAAAGCCCAGAAGAAACAGATCATTGAAGGTTCTTTTAGAAGACATAAAGAAAGCCAAGCCCAATGTAGGAATTAACTACACCTACAGGGATAAAAGGCAATACAGTCCATAGTGACTTCCTTTCCCACTATAAAATTGAGTACTGCCAGCTTCAGAAGAGGGTAAGTAAAGTTTGATTCTAGAATTAAGTCAGTAATGTTACCAAAAAAAGTAATTAGCTTCTTTCTTGAGTGAGAGAGGCAGGCAGACAGACGTCCTTCTCCATGGGAATAAACAGAGATAAACATGTAAGTCACCAGATCCTTTTATGTATTCTGGGGCTATCCAGATAAGGTCATGTGTGTCCCAAGAAACAACTCTCTCAAATTGGCATAAACTGTAATTCCAAACTTCACTGTGCTGCTTTAAAAAGATTTCTTGGAGGGGAAAAGAAAAGATTCTCTCACTTGGGAGGTCAGATAGCACAGGGCTCCACGACCCAGTGCGCAGTCTGGGTCCCAAAGGCTCTAAACTCAGGCTGCTCCTGTCAGAGAGCAGACAGCACACACTGTGTATATCCCACTGCTAACTGCCAAGGAAGCAGGGTTCCCAACCCCTCAGCCCACGGTGCTCCAAACTTGGACACAGCTAGCTGAAGGTACAGGAGTAACTTAACTGCAAGCAATGACTTTCTCATGACTGAAGATTCCAAGTTTCTGAATTTTAAGTCAACCACTATAACCTTTCTATGCACAAAGCTTAATATTCAGCTATACCATTTGGTGGTCTGCTGAGTGCAGGGGAAACCCTAATAGTATTTTCACCAAGCCTACTGTACGTGCAAGACGTGTGATCAACAATTGTCATCATAATTACTCAAAACACATGCGTTCAGCTCAACAGAACTCAAGGATGTTTATCCCACATGTGTATTACTCAGGAGGCTGTTTCTCATCATTACTTGACTCTGCTCTGATGCAATTTTAAGAGTCATTCAGAAGATGGTGAGTAGTTTTGCTAGCTGGTAGCTCTTAATTGCACTGCTAAGTTTATTGGGATATAGATCACAGTGTAGGACTGAAAGGGCCTTGAGAGAAAGTATAAGTAGTTTATCTCAAGGATGAGAGAGTAAGAAGAACTGAGACCCAGAGAGGTTAAATTTATCCAATGGTACACACATACAGAGCTGAGCAGTGAAAGAGAGACCCAAATTCTAGCCCAGCTTGAAGGCTAAGTAGCCATGGAACCCTGGAAAAGTCGTTGTTGTTTGGCATTAGCCTAGATTTATGGGTCCCTTTCAACTCTAAATTCCATGTCTAAAATCTCTTTTTCTTATTCCTAGACCTCACTGCTGCGTATCTCATAGATCCTAACAAAATGAGGCTTAGCCATTATTGAAAAGTCATACCATTCCATTTTCTCCTTGTACCAAGAATAAGAGGCTGAGACATACAATTCAGCAATAATTACCAAAAGCCTGATAATACCACTGCAGGGATGCATCTTAAGGAAACAATTATGGACAAAGCCCATATATTTACCTACAAAAGACTTCATTACTAAACTAGTTCTAAAGACAAAAAACAACTGCAAACAACCTAGATGCCCAGTAGAGGACTTAGCTACACAGACTGTGGTAGGGATGAAATACCAGATAGAGATTACTAATAGTATAAATATAGTTAATGCAAAGACAACCTGCACAACTCTATAGAATGATCTTTAGCATTTTAAAAGTTGTAATGCATGGACAAAGTCTAACAAACTTGATGGCAAATTTCACAGTATCTCTGAATGGCAAAAAGGGCAACAAATTTCTTTGTCTCACTACCTGCTCTATTGTTTCTTTTTCCAGAATAAATCTTCTATTTACATAATTTTCAAAGCTTAAGGGTAAATATCCTCCCTTTAGCCATCAGCCAAGTTGTTTCAAACACTTCTGTGTGTACCCAATACAAATCTTCAAACTGATATGAAAAGATATGCAGTAATAGCTTCAATATATAAACTATATTCCTACTCCCCAACAAAAAAAAAACACACACCAGAAATAGGAACCCCCTGGACAACAAGGTCCTACTGTATAGCACAGGGAACTATATTCAATGTCCTGGGATAAACCATAATGGAAAAGAATATAAAAAAGAATATATATATAAAACTGAGTCACTTTGCTGTACAGCAGAAATTAACACAGCATTATTAAATCAACTACACTTCAATTTTAAAAAATAAAAAGTAAAATAAAATGCCAAATCAATCTTTAGAAAAAGCTCCTCAGATAATAAACAGCCCCAACTACAAAAAAAAGAAAAGAAATAAGAACCCTAAAAAATAGAACTAAATACCTACAAATTCTGAAGGGTTCTTTGTCACCCATTACAAATCTTCCAATGAATACTGTCTTTGTTATCTGAGCATCCCTGGAAGATGGAAGGAATAGGTATTCCACAGACCCAAGTCCCTCTTGCTTCCAGGAACAAGAAATACTAAGTACATACTCCTGTTTTTTTGTTTTTTTAATAAAGTGCTTTGATCTTTTTTTTAATTCATATTTTTTATCTATTTTTAAATTTTTATTTATTTATTTTCGGCTGCGTTGGGTCTTCATTGCTGTGCGCGGGCTCTCTCTAATTGCGGCGAGCAGGGGATTCTCTTCATTGTGGTGCGTGGGCTTCTCATTGTGGTAGTCTCCCTCGTTGTGGAGCACGGGCTCCAGGCGCGCGGGCTTCAGTAGTTGTGGCTCGCAGGCTCTAGAGCACAGGCTCAGTAGTTGTGGTGCACGGGCTTAGTTGCTCTGCAGCATGTGGGATCTTCCTCGACCAGAGCTCGAACCCGTGTCCCCTGTATTGGCAGGTGGATTCTTAACCACTGCACCACCAGGGAAGCCCCATACTCCTGGTTTTAATAATTTATTTTTTAAGTTTTCATTATTTTTACTCATGTATTATTTTAGTAAATTAGTAATTTGAGGCTTGGGTTAAAGCAAATGCATGCATTTCCTAGTAATATTGGCACTGTTAACGTTTGATTTTTTTCTTAGCCACAAGGTGGCAGGAATTTCCATGTTAAATTCTTAGAGACATAGCCTTATTGAAGAATCCTCTTAAAAGTGTCATTCATAGAGCTTAAAAAGAGGCTTTTGAACTTGGTCCCTAACTCCTGAGGGTCAGTGGCCAGTCATTATCTGAAATGAAGTATCCTGTACAATAACAGGGTGTTATCAACAGCAGTGAAAAATGTTGGGAAAATGTGTAATAGTTGCTAACTTAGGAACTCTTACCACCTTCCCATTTTACACATAGGGTTGAATTAAGACAGTTTAACTTGACCAGAGTCACAGCTAGAGAAGTGGCACAGAAAGTCCATTCCATGGAATTGGACTCTGGAATGTATCCTCTTAATCTCCATGCTCTACTCACTCCTGCACAAGCACATCCCAGTTACAGAGATGCCCATGTAACAGACGCTACGGAAAAAAAGAAGTCAGCTGAGAATGTCACCTCAGCCCTTAACACCTAAAGAAGTTAGCTTTGGATGGCTGCAATGGAAAAGGCAAGAAGAAATCATGCCAGGTTAGTTTAGGCAACAGTCTTGCTGGAGCTCAGAGAACAGGCTCTCAGGTTTCAGCAGAGCAAGGCCTGAACGGACCAGCCTTCCCCAGCTCCAGCCAAATCCAGCTGTTCTTCAGGTGCCCAGAAGCAGTGGGTTGAACAAGAATTATTATTTACTGTAAATTATCAAATTTATATTTGATAAGACCACTGTCTATAAATATGAGCATATATGCATGAATATATTAGTTTCTTGTCAGCCCTCATTTTGTAGCTGAAAAACTGAAGCTCAGAGAGGTCAAGGTTACAGTCAGAGCTGCCTGACCTCAGGGTCCATGCTTTCTCCACTACATCGAATGCCTCTCAAATAAAATTAGTTCTCCTCAAAGGATGATAATGCACTTCACATCTTTTTAAAAAACTTACTAGAAAACTAATAGTTTTCATAACATTGTACACAAAATTGATTTGTCCATTCTTTAAATCTATTAACTTTCTCTGAATACTCACTTGTTTTCTAATTCTCTTTGATCTTTGGAATTCTTGAGAGGGAGAAAACCCAGTATTCCTAGAAGGAAGCTCAACTTGGACAGGAATTAAATCAGGTAATCCCTCTCCAAATACTTTTCCAGCACTGGAAGGCACATCCTTGAGGACAGAGACTTTGCCTTTATTCACTGGCAACTTTTGGTCAATAATTGGTACTCAATAAATGTTAATGGGTTGACTACTAGAATGAAGGACATGATGATTTTTCATTCGCTGAAATGCCCAGTTTATTTGTTTAGATTATAGAACTGCCTAAACTACAAACTCCTAACAGTCTTTTCGTCCCTCCTCGTGATCAACAGGATCCTGACAATCTCTAACAATCACTGCGAAGTGCTTTTAGAATTAAAATGTCTCCACATTCAGCTTGCTGTCATGCTGAGAGTACCTTCAGCAGTCATTCTGCCTTGGCTAGCAGTCTGCCCTTCCCATGCCTGCACTCTTAATGCTTCGGAATTTTTACAGGGGGTTGTGGGTGCTAAATGTCAGCCAGTCCCCGTGAAGCCTCACTCCAGACATCTGCAAAGCTATGTGGGTATGTCTCCGACATGCGCTCTCCCATACAGCTGTGTAACTGCTCAATGAGACACCTCCCCTCTACCCAGCGAGCCTCACATAAACTGTCAAATAACACAACTGGGACAGGCCTCTGACAATCTCCAAATATCCTTGGGTTTATCATGCTGTCCCTCATCTCCCATCTAACAGAGAGTTGGCTCTACCAAGTAATATTTATTACAGTCTTTGTAAAGACTAACACATGTAAATGAATGGAGGAGCCCCTGTGTTCTCACTGCTCACTTTTACCCCCAATCCACTTCGGGTAAAAAATGTGAAATTTTCTTGTTATTCCTCTTATATCATGATTGAAGAATAAAGTTCGTAAGAAATCAGTTTGTTTTACAACATATGCCACAGCTTCTATAATGTCCTCACATAAACTGTTAACATTTTAAAAATAAATGAACGATACAAACAGAAGGAAAAAATGAGTATTTTAAGATATATTAAGAGCCTCCACAGACGTGGAGATCAGACTTGTGGTTGCCCAGGGGGGTGGGGGGGGAGGGAGAGGGATGAACTGGGAATTTGGGGTTGGTAGATGTAAGCTATTACATTTAGAATGGATAAACAACAAGGTCCTACTCTATAGCACAGGGAACTATATCCAGTCTCCTGGGATAAACCATAATGGAAAAGAATATTAAAAAAAGAATGTAGATATATGTAAAACTGAGTCACTCTGCTGTACAGCAGAGGTGGTACAACATTGTAAATCAACTATACTTCAATTTAAAAAAATAAAAAAAATATATTAAGAGTCTCATATTAAACGTGAATCTCGAGTCTTTTGCTCCTGAGAAAGAAAAGTGAAATTAACATAATTAGATACTACTTCTCACCCACTGGATAGGCAAAGTTTGACAAAGCCCTGTGTTAGGGAGAATTACGGAGAAATGGACTCTCGCACAGTGCTGACGGGAATTTAAACTAGTTCAAGCTTTAGGAAGGATAACTCATCAATATCCAACAAAATTTTTAAAATGCACATCCATCTTGACTCAGCAAATCTACTTCTAGGAATTTAACCTATGGCTATACTCGCACACTTGCAAAATGACTGCAAAAGGGATTCAATACATCATCGTTCATAACTGCAAGAGAACTAAAAATCCAATTTGGGAATAAGTCACTCCATATCCATACAATCAAATTCTATGCAACTGTAAGAGATACATTTATATGTATAAAACACTCAAATGTTATGGTATCATTTGGGTAAAAAGGAGGAAGAACACACACACGTGCTGTTCTTCCATACGGTTATCTACACGGGAGGGAACAAGGTAGGTGGGGAACAGCGCCGGGAGGAAGATCTGCACTGCATACATCTTTAGACCTAGACCTTTAAAATTCTGAACCATGTGAATATTACCAATTTAAAAAATAAAGTTCCACTCGTGTTATGCAAATTTCCATCTCTTTCCCACCCCCATCTTTCTTTTCATAGTCCCTCCATGCGTGGGTACTGCCTTTGGTAACCTGGCTCTATTCCCACTCTTGTTGCTGGTTTCGCCTTTCTCCTTTAGGGCTCAGGGTCAGCCAGCATGGTCCTTCTTTTCCCACACAGAGCACAGACAGTCTGTTGCTGCCTGCACTTTAGCTGGCAGTGGTCAAAATTTCCGTGGTCTGCTGACACTCAGCACTGCTGGGTACCTTGCATGCCATCCCTCCATGTTTGTGTTCTGAGCAGATCAGTCAAAAGAAATATTTGTGGGATCCTCATTTCCTCTCTCTAGTGGTCAATCAGTTCATTCGATTATTCCCGAGCCTACAGAATTATCTTTTCCTAGGTAAGATTTTTTTGATCTGTGAAACTCTGCCTATTGCATCAGAATAAATTTTTTTCCACCAAATTACATTAATCCCACTTCCGCACACTCCTAAATGAGAACAGTAATCAGAAAAATCAGCGAACAAGCAAACTTAACAGCTAACACTGTTGTTAGTTTAACCCATGATAAACTTACCAGCTTTGGGCAAAACAGCAACAATATATGTTATCATAACCAATAACAAGGAAAAAAGTCTTTAATGTAATTTAGCAATGATACCCAGGCCCAGAGCTTTTTGCAAACAGGATGCAATTCAGCTTCGTACTGTATCACTACATTCTTGGCATTAAAGATATACTGAAAATGTAATAAAAACTTTAACCAATGTAGGTTCTTATTAGACATTCAAACTTAAAAGAACTGCAAGGTCAAACTTTGCAAAATAAAGTTTATGTCTGCTACCCACCAGCCCAAAATATAAGTACTATATTTAACCTAGTTATTACACAGAGATTAAAAGTTTCAAACTGCTTACTGTCTAGCTTGCTCCTTACTGGAATAGGTTACATTAACGACTGCAGTTTCCGAGTCAGTGTTCACTAGAGGAAGAAAAAAAATGAAGAGGAAAAAATAGGTTAGTTTTCTTTCTTCTTTCTTCCTTTTACAAATTTGAAAGCAATTGAGAAGACATGTACCTTGCTCACAGCTTTCCACCACTCCATACTGGACTAGTAAACTATCCAGCACCTATCAGGAGGGGGAGAGAAAATTACAAACTTTCAATTTCCCATGTTATTAACAAGGGCAGGATTAGGTTTTAAAATCACAAAGTAATTGTGATGGAAATGAGGCCCCCGCCCCCCCAAAAAATAACTGGGGTTTGGACCTACAGAAGTGAGGGAAGGGCCCCATAGGGAGCATACGGTGGGTTTTTCTCTTCTGCCTCTCCCGAGGTCCCTGACTTCGAGCTGATTTAACCAAGAAATATAGGGGCTCAGCAAAATATTCAAAGCTACAGCTGCTGGTCCCTGAGGCTGGAGGACAAAGAAGCATGTAATTCCCATACACACACCACCAACACATCATCACACTTCCTCCTTGTATAGCAAGTCACAAGACAAGGGCCCACGTTAAGTTTTATCTTTAAGATATTCCTTTTCAAAGAACTTCCTTTCACAGCTGGAACAGACGTATCAGAACAGACTACTCTCAAGGCAGGCTAGCAAAATGAAGAAAGATATTCTGCCTGGAGTCTTGAACTAAAGACTAATCTAAGTGGTTTATCAATTCTTGGGACAGTAGAAAGTATAAAAAGAAGTGAGTCTGTGCTGTCAGTCTTCTAAGCCTACACTGAGTTGGAAAAAGTACAGTTGGAACTATCTTTCCCATAGCTTCATTATTGCACATGCATGTTATTCTAATGAAAGGCTGTTAAAACAGCAACTGAATTTTATTATAGTATAAACTGCAGGTGTACATCTCATCCATGTAAACCAAATTCAACTGTCATGCGCTTCCAAGAACTGGAACAGGTTTTTCTTGAAAAGTAAAACAAAATAAACTTCTATTAATTTATAGTGAACCATTTACTCATCAATTTAATTGCAAAATTTGAAGGACAGTCCCTTGAGAATGTTTTCTGGCCCCCAGGACACGGTAAACCACTAAGAAGCTCACTAAATAAGTTTCTATGGTAATTTCCTACTAAACTTTAAGCAAGTTCTTCTAAAGCAATGTTTACCTCAAGTGGTACCTTTCAGGCTTTTATTTTGTCTGCTGAGTCCAGATTGAAATCTATAGCAAGGTTTGTCTGGAGATGAACTTTTTATTTATTTATTTTTCCATTTTAAATAAGGTTAACACCTATTTGTGAATGGAATGGTTAGTATTTTCATAGGTAAGTTTTGACATAGGGAATTTCCTGTGGGTGAGGTCTAGAAGCACACTGATCTTTGTCTCAAATTATAGCTACTGCTTAAATCATAAAGCTTAATTTTTTACTTTTAATTCAGAACACTTAACTGACTACATAAAATTTCATTTGTCTGTCTCAGCCATTAGAATGCATGCTCGGCATGAACAGGAAGTTTTTGTTCACTGTACTAGCCCCAGCACCTAAAATACACAGGCAGAAAATGACATTCAAATAGTTCATAAATAAAGTGAAGCATTCTCAGGGGGAAATACTAGTATAGCCTATTAGGAACAGTACTCTTTATAACAGTGCTCACCTGTTTTAGAGGTAAGTCTGCCGTGCATGTAATGTTGATAAGAGACCTAATTTATAAAGGCCAAAAAATAGGAAACCTTTCACAATGCCATGCAAATAGATAGTACGCAACATGTAGTGCCTTTAAAAAAATTTAAACAGCAACCTACTTATACTTTTAAAACTAAAAAAATTTTTTAATACCAATAAATGTTTTCTGTGTAAATTAAAAAATTCTAACAAGGTGTTCATTCCAACTTAAATAATTAAAGCAGCAGGAAAGGTACATCTATCATTTAAAATTTAGCTTTTAAATGAAAGCCACTCCAATAGTAGAGCTTTACGAAATTTGGGTACCTTGAGGGGCAGGGGTACGGAGGCAGCTAGAGGTGGTGGAGGAGGCATGTAGGAAGTAGGGGGTAAGTGCCAATTTAATAGATGTTAATTTAAATAAACATCATTCTTAATTCTTCCTAAAGGCAATTTGTTCACTAAATACGTTAGTCTCCACGTAGCTTAACTTACACTACATTAACTTTTACTACTACAGAGAAAACAGTACAAAAGTTAAATACCCATGATTTATAAACAATGTTGACTAAACCGACAATAATGCTAATGAAACTAATGCCTCCAGAAGGCCCACTGGCAAAGTGATATATGAATTATATATACATTGATATATGTATACACACAAATAGACATATATTTATATGTGAATATATATATATATACACACAGACACAATTAATACAAGTAAATTTTTAACTTGAAAAAAAACAGGAAATGTCCATCAAATTTTTCACTGCATGTATTATATATAAAGTTTAGTATGTTCAAAACAAAATTGCTTGTAAGAGTTCAACATTCTAAGTAATAATAAATGCTATTGGTTGTCAACTGTCCCATGTGTAAAATCTCTAGAAATTAGAAACTACAGTCCTATGCACTAAAAATGGTAATTTTATTGTATGTAAATTAGCATCCCCATTTCCAAGGCACCTTAGCTGACCTAATCCCCGAGATGAAAGCAATGTCATTTTATAATCTCTTCACCGATCTTTATTCTCCCACTAGACTAGTGATTATTGACCACAGTGATGTGATTATTTGTCAGGTGTGTCACAAGTAACTTATTCCTCACAGTTATACTGGCTTCCATACTCCAGATAATTTATACGTGTATGATCATAGACTCCAATCCTCCTTATTGGACACATGTGTTTTAGAAGATGATGGGACAGTGTTGGTCATTACAGTCCAGGCGCCCCCTTCAGTGTGGCTCCTCCACACAGGGCTGCACTTGCTTCTAAACTTCTTAAGGGAAGGGACCATGTCTTAGTGACCTGTGAGCCAAACACTGAGGAACAAAAAAAGGTAAGGGAGGGGTTAAAAAGAAGCCACAGAATAATTTTGGTCCTAAGAGCAAAGGAAACAAATTCCAGGTTCATTTAAAAGTCCATAGTGGGCTTCCCTGGTGGCTCAGTGGTTCAGAGTCCGCCTACCGATGCACGGGACACGGGGGTTCGTGCCCCGGTCCGGGAAGGTCCCACATGCCACAGAGCGGCTGGGCCCGTGAGCCATGGCCGCTGAGCCTGCGCGTCTGGAGCCTGTGCTCCGCAACGGGAGAGGCCACAGCAGTGACAGGCCCATGTACCGCAAAAAAAAAAAAAAAAAAAAAAAAAGTCCACAGTGACATAAACAAGTAGGAATTTATCACGAATTCATATAAAAAAGATGTAGACGTGGAAAGTCACAAGCATTCTAAAAACCAGTAAAATTAAAATTAAAAGCAGGATATTTAACACTCTCTTGCCCCAGCACACCTTTCACTCATGCGCACGCACACACATACACACAGACCAATGACCTCCTGAACACCAAAACCAGACTCAGACTTCGAGGAGGGCTTACAAGAAAGAAGTCATCCTGCCTATTCCTCATTTCAGCAGGAGCATGAGAAAAGCCATCGGAGATGAAGGGCACTTCCTTCAAATACAGGTCAACACATTATACAGAAACAGCAACCAGTTGTTGCCAGATATGGATAAAATCATCCCGGGAATTTTGTTCTTTTACATCTATCTATAGAAGACCAGCTACATTAATAAACAAAGAACAATTCTATAATGCACATCCCAATAGCATTTCTAATAAATAATGGTACAAATTTCAAATACAAGGTAGTCTTTAGAAATATCTACCTTAATGTAGATTTTTATACAATGTTACCATTATAATTGGATAACATTCAAACCATTCCCTCTGAAAAGGACTTTCAACTCAAGGAGGTCAACGTACACACACCAGATCCCTGACAACCTCACAAGCCATGCTGCACACCATCTTCATCACCGATAAAATCCAGAGGGAGGGAATTCCCTGGCAGTTCAGTGGTTAGGACTCCACACTTTCACTGCCGGGGCCCGGGTTCAATCCCTGGTTGGGGAACAAAAATCCCACAAGCCGCACAGCACGGCCAAAAAACAAGAAAGATAAAAAAACCACCCAGGGAATCTCAGCCTCCAGTTTAACACACAGACCTTCCAGACCTCACAACTTGCTAGTTATCCTCAACTTTCACAAGTTACATCCTCTAACATGGGGAGGAGACTATAATTTAGGATTCCATAAAATCATGTGATCAGAGCGACCAAGAGAGAACAGTCCAAGCTACCGTCCACTCACACAGACCTCAAAGTCACAGAGAAAAATGAACACCAGAAGGGACCCTATTCAGGCAATGCTTGAGACCTGACACCTGTGCCCAAGCCCAATATTGAATCCCTTTCTCCTCTGCTACTGCGTTTTACTGTAAGAGGCAACACCATCTACAGTTATGTACACCAGGAACGTTGCATTCAACCTTGTTAACTGCACCTGCATCTCCCTCAAGCTGCTTTCTCTTCTGCCACCACCCGAGACCAAGCCTCCAGCATCTCTCTCTGGACTACGGCAACATGCTCCTAAGTTGTCTCCCATATTCATTTTGTTTCTAATTGTTCTCATAACAGACCAGCATCATCCAGGGTCACAGCCACTGCCTACGTGTGGCTATTACGCACTTTAAATGTGGCTAATCCACAACTGAGATGTGCTTAAGTGTAAAACAAACTGCAGACTTTAAATACTTAGTACAAAAAATATAAAATATCAATTTTTAAAATATTGATCACACATTAAAATTGTAATATCTTAGATATACTGCATTAAATAAAATATTATCAAAATTAATTTTCACTTGTTTTCTCTCTTGCTTTTTAAACATGGCTTCTAGAAAATTTTAAACTATCCAATAGAAAGCCTGAATTAGCTTTCTATTGGATAGTATTGGGCTAGACGGATTTTTAAAAGCTGAGCTAATCAACTCATACCCTACTGTAAACTCTAAGAACTTCCCTTTGTATTTGGGATAGGATCCGAAGTCCCTAAAGACGACCTCCCTGGTGGTCCAGTGGTTAAGATGCCTGCAGGTTCGATCCCTGGTCGGGGAACTAGGATCCCACATGCCACATGGCGCGGCCGAGAAGAAAAACCAAAAAGCAAAGTCCCTAATGAGTGCCCTGAAGGCCCCCTGTGACCTGCCCATCATCTAACGGCACTCTCTCCTCTCCAACAACACTGGCCTTTTTTTAGTAATAAATTATGAGTGATAACATTTGAGTGCTTTCTAGTAGCAGCACTGTCCCAAATGTTTAATTTGTTTTAACTCAGTTAAACCACACAAATCCCGTGAACTAACGTCCTATTTTATAGATGGGTAAGTTATGACATGGAGAAGTTAAACAGTATTTCAACTTGGATAGATAGTTAAGTGATGGAGAAATGATTTAAACCCCAGCTGTCAGATTCCGGAGCTCACACCCTTAACCACTTGGTCAAGTAAGCTACCGCATTTCCCCACACAATTAGAATAAAATATAATGGTACAGACTGAAAGCAATTTAACCCTTACTTTGCTGCAAGATCAAAATCATCCTTTCGTAGGCAAAGAACTTTATCAACTCTCAGGGTCAATAAACTTCCCCACCCATGTTCCAAGTGCTCAACAGTTTATTTTTATGTTCCTCAATCGGATGAAGATATTAACCAGCATTAACTTGCTCTATATCTTACTAACAGAAATAGTGGTTTAAAAAAAAAAAACACTCTAAATAACGCAAAGTTAGGGTCCCTTTTGACTAGGTAATAAACTTCCCAACCAGTTACTCCACCAAGTGCTAAAAGAAACCACTGTCAGTTTGGTGGGTCTCTCCACATGTTTTTAGAAGTATGTGTGTCACATGAAAAAATGCTTAGGGACACTTCCCTGGTGGCGCAGTGGTTAAGAATCTGCCTGCCAATGCAGGGGACATGGGTTCGAGCCCTGGTCCAGGAAGATCCCACATGCCGCAGAGCAACTAAGCCTGTGCGCCACAACTACTGAGCCTGCGCTCTAGAGCCCGCGCTCTAGAGCCCGCACGCCACAACTACTGAGCCTGCGCTCTAGAGCCTGCACGCCACAACTACTGAGCCCGTGTGCCACAACTACTGAAGCCCGTGCATCTAGAGCCCGTGCTCCGTAACAAGAGAAGCCACCGCCATGAGAAGCCCGCGTGCAGCAACGAAGAGGAGCTCCTGCTCGCCGCAACTAGAGAAAGGCCACGCACAGCAACAAAGACCCAACGCAGCCAAAAATAAATAAATTAATTTTTAAAAAAAAGAAAGAAAAGATGCTTAAAACCGTAAGTCATTAAGGAAATGCAAATCAAAATCACAATAAGATACCACCTTCATACCCACTAGTATGGCTATAATTTAAAAAAACAACAATGAAAATAAAATGTCTTGGCAAGGATGTAGAAAAATTAGAACTTTCATACATTGCTGGGAGGAATGTAAAACAGTGCAGCCTCTATGGACAACAGTGTGGCAGTTCCTCAAAAAATAATAATAAAAAAGAGAATTACCATATGATCCAACAATTCCACTTCTGGTACCTACCCAGAAGATCTGCAAGCAGGGACTCAGAGATATTTGTACACCTATGTTCATAGCAACATTATTCACAATCACCAAAAGGTAGAAGCAATCCAAGTGGATAAATAAAATGTGGCAGGGGTTACCACTTCCAACAGCTACAAATTACTAGAGGAAAGGGGGAAGACACGAGTTCAAAAGCCTGAGGATGATTCCAACATAATTCTGGGTAAAGGCACTAATTAAGAAGTGACTTATCTATCTTTTTCAACCCAAGGCAAAAAGAGCACGCTGGAATAAAAAGTTGCCCATATCTTCTCTTCCCCTCAATCTTTGCCTCCATCCTCATTAAGATAAGTATCAGAAGACCAATTTCCCAGTAATTTCCTTAAGCTTCTAAGTGCTTGCTTGCACAAACGCCCTCTAGGCCCTAGGAAGGACCCTGGCAATAGATCATACAGTTAATTTTTCTTCAACTTGCAAAAGGAATATATATGGTGATTAAAATAAACACAACAGACCACTGTCTATTTCCACCTGGAATTCACCTCTGTCACATATCCCCTCGTGGAGTGTGCTGGAATAGAAGCAAGCACTTGGGGGATCCAGTTAGAGGGAGCTGGTTGGACAGACACCGAGTTTGAGACTAACAGGACAGCCTAAGGTTCACAATCATACAGCTTATGGTTAACTTTAAATTGCTAGCTTCCAGAAAAACTCCTACCACCCTATGCCACCTCACCAGACATCTGACCCAAAGTGTGCAGGGCTAGAGGGTGTGGATCATGTGGTTCACAAACGCACCTACAGCCCCCCCTCTTAGACCTATGTAGTAAGTGGAGGAGAAACCAGGTTTGGGGTATATGAAACGAGAAACTAGCCAGTGGAAAAATTTTCCAAGCATCAAGAATGTAAAACTGTAAGCAGAGAATCAGGTTCCCATTTTGTCTGTTCGAAATGGAAGGCCTCTCCTGTAGGAATACAGTACATGGTGCATTTTACGTTTAAAAGAAAGAAGAAAAAAAATTTTTTTCTTATTTCGTGGGGATGAATAAAATAAAACTTTTCAGAATTCCTGTTGGGGGGGGGGGTGGGGGAAGAAGTGACTTATCTAAATGAGGTGAAAAATATCCCAAACTGTAGTGGCCTCCAAAAGTGATAGCAGACCATCCCACTGCCCCCATTAAAGCTTATTTAAAAATAAAAGACAACAGCATCTGGAGAAGAAAAATAAAGAAAGGGGTTGGTTCCAAAGTAAATACTGATAAAAATATTTGCCCATAAGAACTAGTCCTTCAGATGTGCAGCAGTTATTCTCCTGGGCTCCATGGGGCCTTATAATAACATACCTGGAAGTGATGAATGGGTAAATGATACGTGGTACACTCGTACACTGGAATATTATCAAGCCATAAAAAGAAATGAAGTACATACTACAACATAGATGCACCTTGAGAATATTATGCTAAGTGAAAGAGGCCACGTATTATATAATTTCATTTACATGAAATACCCACAATAGGTGAATCCATAGAGACAGGAAGATTAATGGTTGCCGGCGGCTGGGAAGAGGGTGGAAGCGAGGAAGGGCAGTGACTGTTAATGCTGTGAGTTTACTCTTTGGGATGATAAAAGTGTTCCAGAATTAGTGGTGATTCCTAACCTTGTGAATACACTAAAACACACTGAATTGTATGCTTCAAAGAGGTGAATTTTATGGTATGTCAATTATAGCTCAAACTTCCAATAAAGAAGAAAATGTTTAAGACACGACAGGATATAAACTTAGACATGAGCCAACCTTGTAGGAAAGCACCTATCATACTAGACTGAACTGAGAGTCTAACATTACAGTGTAACCGTTGGGAGAAAGGTTTTTTCTTCTTTCCTTGTGACTTTCTAAATTTTCTACAATGACCATGTAATTTTGCAATCAGGAAAAAAAAATGAGATCATTAAATTGGACTATATTGGCCTTTACATTGTTTTCCAAAAAGTAATGCCAAGAAATGAGTGTCGGGAATTCCCTGGTGGTCCAGCGGCTGGGACTCCACGCTTCCACTGCAGGGGGCACGGGTTTGATCCTTGGTTGAGGAACTAAGATCCCGCATGCTGTGCAGTACGGCCAAAAAAAAATAAAATAAATGAGTGTTCTCCTCTCCTATTCTTAAGGCTCTCACTGGACACTGCTGGAGCAACAATTAAACCAAAAATTGGTTAATTCCTTGATAACCGTCTTTAAAATGGAACATATTTTTGGTTCAATTGAACAAATGGCAAAGCCAAACGCATGAATTATTTGGGGACTGGGCAGAGGAAGGAGAGATTCTAACCACACCAACCCACGTAGCAGCCCTGAACCAGTAGTGCTAAGACAAGGTCAGGGTGCTAGAAGAGAATGGCCTGGGGACAAAAGTCAAGTGGAATCCCTTCCCTCCACTGCTACATGTTTCCTGTGACAGACATGCATGTCATAAGTTTAGTTGCTTTTGAACAATGGTGTGGACAAGTCATCAGAGCGTTGTCAAACTAGTGACAAAAGCAGCCCATACAAATGTCCTCGACATTTCTCCATTCTGAAATGCACTGGTCAGGTGGGGCAGGGGGACCCACCAGGGTGTCCTCACACCCATTGCTCTCAGTCTCTGGTAGTGTGCGTTCAAAATCAAGGCTTTACTTGGAGCCCAGCCATGTATTTGCTATATTTAAAAACTGCTAATTAAGCTCTTGAGTATTGCTTTTGGCACCAAATTCTACTGCACAAGCTTTTCATCCAGATCCCATGCCTCAGACTGTAACATGATCCTGCTTCATGCTGTTTAGAAAAGATCTGAGCACCAACTTGGAATAGCACCTATTACTGATAAATTGGGACTGGAAGTACACATGCTCAAGTAATTGTAAAGGTTTTAATAAGTAGCAAAGGTCCATCAATAAACAAGGAGAAGTTATACTTAGAGGAAGGCAATTTAGCTAACTGCAAACTTTTCAGGAAATCAAGTCTATAAAATAGCAAGCTCACCTCTTAGAGGCTCTATTTAGTCACCAGCCAAGTTTACCTCAGGTTTTTAAAATATCTTGGGGGTCCGGGGTGGGGGGCGGGGAGGGGATCCTCAATTTTCTGATCTTCAAACTACTCCTCCTTGCTTCCTTCTTCTACTGCAGAGATTTCCCAGAGTCCTGTCTACAATTCACCACTCCCAGCACATACTTGGTTTGGAAACTGTATGCTCTGCGGCTTCTACTTGGTCGCTTCAAAACATACCTCCACGTACTTGCTGTCCTCATGGCAACTCCGCGTCTTTGTTATCGCTCAATGAATCGAAATCTTACATGGGTGTATTTCAGAAGCAAAACCATGGTCAGCTCTCCACATCCTAGTAGCAGGGGATGCTAAAAATTTGAGCACCAATTTCTAAGATGGGTTGGAAGATTCATAACCTGGTGATTTGCTCAAGTACAGAAAAGCTATTTCAAAATTCATACTCAGCCACGAATACAACAAACATAGCCACTACACTATGAGATTTTAAAATTTAAAACCCTTGAACTTCCCCATGTCTCTTAGGGGAAAAAAAATCCAGGCAATTTAATATGGTTCCAAACATTATCACGGGGCTTCCCTGGTGGCACAGTGGTTAAGAATCCGCCTGCCAATGCAGAGGACATGGGTTCGAGCCCTGGTCCGGGAGGATCCCACATGCCACAGAGCAACTGGACCCATGCGCCACAACTGCTGAGCCTGCGCGCCACAACTACTGAAGCCCACGTGCCACAACTATAGAGGCCCGCATGCCTGGAGCCCGTACTCCGCGACGGGAGAGGCCACCACAGTAGGAGGCCCGCACACTGCAGCGGAAAGTAGCCCCTGCTCGCCGCAACTGGAGAAAGCCCGCGTGCAGCAACAGAGACACAACACAGCCAAAAATAATAAATAAATAAAATAAATTTATTAAAAAAAAAAACATTATCATGTATTGCTCTCCAACCTCATCTCTCATCTAATCCCAACTAATTCCTTAATAACCATCTTTAAAATGGCATTTTGGCTCTTGTTATCCTCTAGAATGCAATCCCCGATCACTCCCAGTCTTGGTTAACCCCCTGTACTGGGTTGAAGAGTGTCCTTTAAAAATTCACATCCACCAGTATCTGTGAATGGGCTCTAATCCAATGACTGGCATCCTTTTAGTAAGAGGAAAAACTGGACACACAGACACACAGGGGGAGCACCCCATGACCACCTAGGTAGAGACTGGAATGATGCAACTACTAGCCAAGGAATACCCATGATTGCTGGCAACCACCAGGCGCTAGAAGAGAGGCTTGCCAGCACCTTGATTTCAGACTGCTACCCTCCAGAATTGTGAGAGATCACATTTCTGTTGTTTTAATCCTCCCAGTTTGTGGGAATTCAATACGGCAGCTTCATGAAACAAATACACTCCCCATCCTCCACAGTAAACACCTTGTACTTAACTCTGGGTCTTGTCTTTACTACAATAGGCTGATTATCTGTCCACGTTGGAATTAGACTCTACCTCAGTGCTCTATCTTGACGAGGACTTAGCACACAATTACAGACTTTGGAAATCCAACATGGCAACAGAGAACCCATGTCACTGGCAGCTCTATGTACACACAATAACTAACCTTCAAATATTCTTTCAATTCTTCACATAACATTAGCACATTTAATCATCCAGACAACCGTCAAAAGCAGATAATAACCCTGTTTTCAAGATGCAAAAACTGAGATTCTAAGAGGAGAGGCCACATGCCCAGTCAGAGAGCAAGGACATGTGGAGTCAGGATTTAGAACCACCCCCCCCCGCAACTCTAAAGCCAGTGCTCATTACATCACACCATCCATTTCTCAGAAGGCCACCATCTCGAATGGAAAATGCTTCTTCAAAAGCTCTTCACAGTAACATGAAGGGAAGAAAATTGATAAATGTAGAAGCTGGCGGACAGGCACAGGGGGATTCATTATATTCTCTCTACTTGTATATGCTAATATATAAGCAGAGAAAATATCAAAGTTCTTCATACTCATTGAAGTGATGCCTGAGTTTTTAAGTCCAATTCAAAGTATCAGTACTTCGCAACAATTTTAACAATCCTTGGGCAAAGGTATAATATTTGTACCATTCATTAAAACTTCAGTATGTAACAGACACTACCCAAGTCATTACCTCTGAATACACCAAGGACAGATTCACAGAAGAGCTGCTTCTCTGAATTTCGGAGAACAGGGAAGACTTTCTGAGTAAAATAAAACTGTATCTCACCAGATTTATTTTTTCCAAGATTAAGTTTCCCAGTATTTCAACTATGCTCTAAGAAAAATGTTCTCTCATTTTTTTATACTCTACAGACAAAAAAAAATTTTTAGTTTTTCGAGCAGTTTTTCTAAAATTAAAAAAAAAAAATCATGCACTGTATCTGTCAGAATTTAAATCATGACCAAAAGTTTAGCTTAAATTCAAATTCACTCATATCACAACCAGTGCATCATCTGTCATCTCAGTAATTATCCTCCCACCACGTTCTATACAATTGTTCTATTATAACCTCTACTGTGAAATGAAAAGGCCCTACTCATTAGTGATACCTCAGATAAATATAAGGATCAAGGGAGCTCCCTAGTGGCGCAGTGGTTAAGAATCCGCCTGCCAACGCAGGCAGGGGACATGGGTTCAAGCCCTGCTCCGGGAAGATCCCACACGCCGCGGAGCAACTAAGCCCGTGCACCACAACTGCTGAGCCTGCGCTCTAGAGCCCGTGAGCCACAACTACTGAAGCCCGCGTGCCTACAGCCCGTGCTCCACAACAAGAGAAGCCGCCGCAATGAGAAACCCGTGCACCACAACAAAGAGTAGCCCCCGCTCGCCACAACTAGACGAAGCCTGCGTGCAGCAACCAAGACCCAATGCAACCAAAAATAAAAAATAAAGATAAAAATGCCAGAACGCTGTAATAAATTCACTAATTTTCCTTAAGCAAAGCCATGTGCAAAAACACTCTAAGTGCACTGATCATTTTGATAAATAAATCTTTAATAATTATTACATACATACAATGAATACTGATAGAAGTTGGGAGAAAAACTAGGACAGGTGACCTGATGGATTTACATGTTTACATGCAGGCTACCATGCAAATCGTTTATCTGATAAGGAACTTATATCTAGAATATGTAACGAACTCTTAAAACCCAATAATAAAGACAAATAACACAATTTAAAACTTGGCAGAGGATCTGAATAGACATTTCTCCAAAGAAGATACACAAATGGCCAAAAAGCACATGCAAAGACGCTTGACATCCATCATTAGTCATCAGGGAAATGCAAACCAAAACCACAATGAAATATCACTTTACACGCACTAGTATGGCTATAATCAAAAAGTTAGTTAATAACAAGTGTTGACAAAAGGTGTGGCGAAACCAGAAGTCTCACATGCTACTGGTAAGAAGTGTAAAACGGTACAGCCACTCTGGAAAAATGTTTGGCAGTTCCTCAAAACCTTACACAGAGTCACCATCGGTCTCACCAATTCCACTACCAGGTATATACCCAAGAGAAATGAAAACATATGTTCACACATCAAAAAACTGTACATAAATGTTCACAGCAGTAACACTCACAAGAGCCAAAAAAGTACAATCATCCCAAATATCCATCAACAGATGAATGAATAAACAAAATGTGGTATATCCATACAATGGAATATTAGTCAGCAATAAAAAGGAATGAAGTATTGATGCGTACTACAACCTGAAGGAGCCTTGAAAACATTTTGCTAACTAAAAGAAACCAGACACAAAGACTACAACGATTACATTTTATAAACTGTCCAGAACAGGCAGATCTACAGAGACAGAAAGTTTAGACATTACTTAGGGCTAAGAGGGATGGGAAGACAGGGGGTGATAGCTAAAGCATACAGGATTTCTTTTTGGGGTGATGAAAATATTCTAAAATTAAGTGTGGTGATAGTTGTACATATCTGAATATACCAAAAAACACTGACTTGTATACTTCAAACAGATGAATTGTTTGATATGTGGACTATAGTTCAACAAAACTGTAGAACAATGGGGGGAGGTATTTATAAGAATAAGAAACTGGAAACAATCTATACAAGCAGCCTAAGATAAATAAGTCTTTAACAATTATACAGACATTAAAAAAGAATGGCCATGAATGATTCTCTACCAGCATACCTGGTAGGTACTAACAACTAGCTTGCAAAACAGCACCGATTGTGTCAGGCTGTTTTTGTGTAAACCGCACGTGTACAGCCAAAAACTAAAGGATGTTCAGAAAGTTCTGAAATAAATCCCCTAGCCAATAGAAATTTTGACTTTTTGTTTGGCTTTTTATATAAGCAGCATGTATTTTCTTTACAAAAATAAGAAAAACTTTTAGTTCATGGTGTCATTTATATGCCAACTTCCTTGCTTTATTACCAAAGATGACAGGTGTATTTTCTAGGTTGGCTCCAGGACCCAGGAGCCAACTTGAAAGAGCTCCCACTGGCTAAACATGGAACAATTTGACCAGAGTAAAGCTAACAAAAAATGGACTGAAACAGAAAGTGTTATAAACTCAAAGTAGTTAAAGAAAAGTATCACTTACCACTGGAGAGCTAACAGCTGATAAATATTGATAGCTATAATCGAATATTTATCTTGTCATTTTTGTAAGAATTGAACCACATAGTACATCTGAAGAAGCTTCTCTTTATAAAAGTGGCTCAATTAATAAATAAAATAATAGAATCAGAAAATCACCATTTTGCCTCCTTTCATGAATTTCTCAAAATCTATGGCTACTATATCACAGAAAGAGAAAACCAAATATGTGCTTCCTGACAGAAGTCTGTACCACCACGTATGAAGTATTCTTCCTTAAAGAGAAAGGAGGAGGAGAGGGAGGAAAAAAGGGAATCTGAATGTGATCAAGCCTTTTGTGGTTCTCAACCTTGAGAGCACAGCAAAATCACCTGAAAAGCCTAAGATACTGGTGCCTGGGCCCTAATACCCTGGAGATCTGATTTAGTTAGTCTGGAATATAGCCTGAACACTACCATGTTATAAAAATCCCCGATTGAGGGCTTCCCTGGTGGCGCAGTGGTTGAGGGTTCGCCTGCCGATGCAGGGGACGTGGGTTCGTGCCCCGGTCCGGGAGGATCCTGCATGCCGCGGAGCGCCTAGGCCCGTGAGCCATGGCCACTGAGCCTGCGCTCCGCAACGGGAGAGGTCACAACAGTGAGAGGCCCGCATACCGCAAAAAAAAAAAAAAATCCCCGATTGATTCTAACATGCAGCCAAGATTAAGATCACTGCTCTAGATCTAATTACCAATTCACAGGATTTAGAGGACTGAGAAACAAAAGTACAAAACAAGGATGAAATCAGCTAATGTAGACAAGACAGGACCAAAAAATCCAGTTTCTTCAACAAACTGCAAGCAAACAGGAAAGAAAAAGGAGTGGGTATGCAAGGATTAAAGAGGCTTAAGGGAAAAATCAACCAACTGCAAAGTATGGACCTATTTTGATCTTGATGCAAACAAATTATTTTTTAAATATGTGGGGCAACTAAAATATGTGAACACACTTCACATTTTATAAAAACAATTTGTGTGATATTGGTTTTATTTTCTTAAGTCCTTATCTTTTAGAAATACACACTGAAATAATTATCAGTAAAATTAATTATTAAGATTTATTCAAAATTATCTAACGGGGGGGACGAACTGAGATTGGCCATAAACTGATAATTGTTGAAGTTAGGGGATGGGTCCACAGGGTAGTTTATTATACTATTCTCTTTACATTTGTATATGCTTTCAACTATCCACTTTAGAAAGCTTTAAAAATATGCAACATGTTTGAAGTTAAAAGATCTAATATGGCTAAAGAATGAGCATACAGTTCATACAAATCAATACAATAATAAGAATTACTACCAACAGTCTTTGAAAGACACTTTAGAAAACAAGAAAAACTAGAGATTGGAAGCAAAGCAAATATCTGATAAAAAACTTTTATCAGAATATATATCAGAAATCTCAAAACTCAATGATAAAACAAATTTTTAAATGTTCAAAAGATTTAGGAAAACACCAGAATCACAACTAACTGTTGAACAGTTATCGACAGGAAGACACTAGAACTCACCAAAAAAGATACCCCACATCCAAAGACAAAGGAGAAGCCACAATGAGACGGTAGGAGGGGTGCAATCACAATAAAATCAAATCCCATAACTGCTGGGTGGGTGACTCACAGACTGGAGAACACTTATACCACAGAAGTCCACCCACTGGAGTGAAGGTTCTGAGGCTCACGTCAGGCTTCCCAACCTGGGGGTCTGGCAACAGGAGAAGGAATTCCTAGAGAATCAGACTTTGAAGCCTAGTGGGATTTGATTGCAGGACTTCGACAGGACTGGGGGAAACAGAGACTCCACTCTTGGAGGGCACACACAAAGCAGTGTGCACACTGGGACCCAGGGGAAGAAGTATTGACCCCATACAGACTGAACCAGACCTACCTGCTAGTGTTGGAGGGTCTCCTGCAGAGGCGGGGGGTGGCTCTGTCTCACCGTGAGAACAAGGACACTGGCAGCAGAAGTTCTGGGAAGTACTCCTTGGCATGAGCCCCCCCAGAGTCCGCCATTAGCCCCACCAAAGAGCCCACGTAACCTCCAGTGTTGGGTCCCCTCAGGCCAAACAACCAACAAGGAGGGAACCCAGCCCCACCCATCAGCAGACAAGTAGATTAAAGTTGTACTAAGCTCTGCCCACCAGAGCAACACCCAGTTCTACCCACCACCAGTCCCTCCCATCAGGAAACTTGCACAAGCCTCTTAGATAGCCTCATCCACCAGAGGGAAGACAGCAGAAGCAAGAAGAACTACAATCCTGCAGCCTGTCGGAAAAAAACACACTCACAGAAACACAGACAAGATGAAAAGGCAGAGGGCTATGTACCAGATGAAGGAACAAGATAAAACCTCAGAAAAACAACTAAATGAAGTGGAGAGAGGCAACCTTCCAGAAAAAGAATTCAGAATAATGATAGTGAAGATGATACAGGACCCTGGAAAAAGAATGGAGGCAAAGATGGAGAAGATGCAAGAAATGTTTAACAAAGACCTAGAAGAATTAAAGAACAAACAAACAGAGATGAACAATACAATAACTGAAATGAAAAACACAGTAGAAGGAATCAATAGCAGAATAACTGAGGTACAAGAACAGATAAGTGACCTGGAAGACAGAACGGTGGAATTCACTGCTGTGGAATAGAATAAAGAAAAAAGAATGAAAAGAAATGAAGACGGCCTAAGAGACCTCTGGGACAACATTAAGCGCAACAACATTCGCATCATAGGGGTGCCAGAAGGAGAAGAGAGACAGAAAGGACCCGAGAAAATACTTGAAGAGATTATAGTCGAAAACTTTCCTAACGTGGGAAAGGAAATAGCCACCCAAGTCCAGGAAGCGCAGAGAGTCCCAGACAGGATAAACCCAAAGAGAAACGCACCGAGACACACAGTAATCAAATTGGCAAAAATTAAAGACAAAGAAAAATTACTGAAAGCAGCAAGGGAAAAACAACAAATAACATACAAGGAAACACCCATAAGGTTAACAGCTAATTTCTCAGCAGAAACTCTACAAGCCAGAAAGGAGTGGCATGACATTCTTAAAGTGATGTAACAGAAAGAACCTACAACCAAGATTACTCTACCCAGGAAGGATCTCATTCAGATTCGATGGAGAAATCAAAAGCTTTACAGACAAGCAAAAGCTAAGAGAATTCAGCACCACCAAACCAGCTCTACAACAAATGCTAATGTAACTTCTCTAAGTGGGAAACACAAGAGAAGAAAAGGACCTACAAAAACAAACCCAAAACAATTAAGAAAATGGTCATAGGAACAAACATATCGATAATTACCTTAAACGTGAATGGATTAAATGCTCCAACCAAAAGACACAGGCTTGCTGAATGTACAAAAACAAGACCCATATATATGCTGTCTACAAGAGACCCACTTCAGACCTAGGGACACATGCAGACTGAAAGTGAGGGGATGGAAAAAGATATTGGAAATCAAAAGAAAGCTGGAATAGCAATACTCATATCAGATAAAATAGACTTTAAAATAAAGAATGTTACAAGAGACAAGGAAGGACACTGCATAATGATCAAGGGATCAATCCAAGAAGAAGATATAACAATTATAAATATATACGCACCCAACATAGGAGCACCTCAATACATAAGGCAACTGCTAACAGCTATAAAGGAGGAAATCGACAGTAACACAATAACAGTGGGGGACTCTAACACCTCACTTACACCAATGGATAGATCATCCAAACAGAAAATTAATAAGGAAACACAAGCTATAAATGACACAACAGACCAGATAGATTTAGTTGATATTTATAGGACATTCCACCCAAAAACAGCAGACTACACTTTCTTCTCAAGCACGCACAGAACATTCTCCAGGACAGATCACATCTTGGGTCACAAATCAAGCCTCAGTAAATTTAAGAAAACTGATATCATATCAAGCATCTTTTCTGACCACAACGCTATGAGATTAGAAATCAATTACAGGGAAAAAAACCTTAAAAACACAAACACATTGTAGGCTAAACAATACGTTACTAAATAACCAAGAGATCACTGAAGAAATCAAAGAGGAAATCAAAAAATACCTAGAGACAAATGACAATGAAAACACGATGATCCAAAACCTATGGGAGGCAGCAAAAGCAGTTCTAAGAGTGAAGTTTATAGCAATACAATCCTACATCAAGAAACAAGAGGGGGCTTCCCTGGTGGCGCAGCGGTTGAGAGTCCGCCTGCCGATGTGGGGGACACGGGTTCGTGCCCCAGTCCAGGAGGATCCCACACGCTGCGGAGCGGCTGGGCCTGTGAGCCAGGGCCGCTGAGCCTGTGCGTCCGGAGCCTGTGCTCCACGGCGGGAGAGGCCCGCGTACCGCAAAAAAAAAAAAACAAAACAAGAAAAATCTCAAATAAACAACTTAACCTTACACCTAAAGGAACTAGAGAAAGAAGAAACAAAACCCAAAGTTTGCAGAAGGAAAGGAATCATAAAGATCAGAGCAGAAAGAAATGAAATAGAAACAAAGAAAACAAGAGCAAAGATCAATAAAACTAAAAACTGGTTCTTTGAGAAGATAAACAAAATTGATAAACCATTAGCCAGACTCATCAAGAAAAAGAGGGAGAGGACTCAAATCAATAAAATTAGAAATGAAAAAGGAAAAGTTACAACACACACCACAGAAATACAAACCATCCTGAGAGACTACTACAAGCAACTCTATGCCAATAAATTGGACAACCTGGAAGAAATGGACAAATTCTTAGAAAGGTATAACCTTCCAACAGTGAACCAGGAAGAAATAGAAATTATGAACAGACCAATCACAAGTAATGAAATTGAAACTGTGATTAAAAATTTTCCAACAAACAGAAATCCAGGGCCACATGGCTTCACAGGTGAATTCTATCAAACATTTAGAGAAGACCTAACACCCATCCTTCTCAAACTCTTCCAAAAAATTGCAGAGGAAGGAACACTCCCAAACTCATTCTATGAGGCCACCATCACCCTGATACCAAAACCAGACAAAGATACTACAAAAAAGGAAAATTACAGACCAATATCACTGATGAATATAGATGCAAAAATCCTCAACAAAATAATAGCAAACAGAATCGAACAACACATTAAAAGGATCATACACCAAGATTAAGTGGGATTTACCCCAGGGATGCAAGGATTCTTCAATATATGCAAATCAACCATTCTTCCACATATGCAAATCAACCAATGTAATACAACATATTAACAAACTGAAGAATAAAAACGATATGATCATCTCAATAGATACAGAAAAAGCTTTTGACAAAATTCAACACCGATTTATGATAAAAAATCTCCAGAAAAGTGGGCATAGAGGGAACCTACCTCAACATAATAAAGGCCATATATGACAAACCCACAGCCAATATCATTCTCAATGGTGAAAAACTGAAAGCATTTCCTTTAAGATCAGGAACGAGACAAGGATGTCCACTCTCACCACTATTATTCAACATAGTTTTGGAAGTCCTAGCCTGGCAATCAGAGAAGAAAAAGAAATAAAAGGAATACAATTGGAAAAGAAGAAGTAAAACTGTCACTGTTTGCAGATGACATGATACTATACATAGAGAATCCTAAAGATGCCACCAGAAAACTACTAGAGCTAATCAATGAATTTGGTAAAGCTGCAGGATACAAAATTACAAAATTAATGCACAGAAATCTCTTGTATACCTATACACTAATGATGAAAAATCTGAAAGAGAAATTAAGGAAACACTCCCATTTACCACTGCAACAAAACGAATAAAATACCTAGGAATATACCTAACTAGGGAGACAAAAGACCTGTATGCAGAAAACTATAAGACACTGATGAAAGAAATTAAAGATGATACCAACCAATGGAGAGATATTCCATGTTCTTGGACTGGAAGAATCAATATTGTGAAAATGACTATACTACCCAAAGCAATCTACAGATTCAATGCAATCCCTATCAAATTACCAATGGCATTTTTTACAGAACTAGAACAAGAAATCTTAAAATTTGTATGGAGACACAAAAGACCCCGAATAGCCAAAGCAGTCTTGAGGGAAAAAAACGGAGCTGGAGGAATGAGACTCCCTGACTTCAGACTATATACTACAAAGCTACAGTAATCAAGACAATATGGTACTGGCACAAAAACAGAAATTTATATCAATGGAACAAGATAGAAAGCCCAGAGATAAACCCACACACATATGGTCAACTAATCTATGACAAAGGAGGCAAGGATATACAATGGAGAAAAGACAGTCTCTTCAATAAATGGTGCTGGGAAAACAGGACAGCTATGTGTAAAAGAATGAAATTAGAACACTCCCTAACACCATACACAAAAATAAACTCAAAATGGATTAAAGACCTAAATGTAAGGCCAGACACTATCAAACTCTTAGAGGAAAACACAGGCAGAACACTCTATGACATAAATCACAGCAAGATCCTTTTTGACCCACCTCCTAGAGAAATGGAAATAAAAACAAAAATAAACAAATGGGACCTAATGAAACTTCAAAGCTTTTGCACAGCAAAGGAAACTATAAACAGGATGAAAAGACAACCCTCAGAATGGGAGAAAATATTTGCAAACGAATCAACGGAGAAAGGATTAATCTCCAAAATATATAAACAGCTCATGCAGCTCAATATTAAAAATACAAACAACCCAATCCAAAAATGGGCAGAAGACCTAAATAGAAATTTCTCCAAAGAAGACATACAGATGGCCAAGAAGCACGTGAAAAGCTGCTCAACATCACTAATTATTAGAGAAATACAAATCAAAACTACAATGAGGTATCACCTCACAGCAGTTAGAATGGGCATCAGAAAATCTACAAACAACAAATGTTGGAGAGGGTGGGGAGAAAAGTGAACCCTCTTGCACTGTTGGTGGGAATGTAAATTGATACCGCCACTATGGAGAACAGTATGGAGATTCCTTAAAAAACTAAAAATAGAATTACCATATGACCCAGCAATCCCACTACTGGGCATGTACCCAGAGAAAACCATAATTCAAAAAGGCACATGCACCCCAATGTTCACTGCAGCACTATTTACAATAGCCAGTTCGTGGAAGCAACCTAACTGCCCATCAACAGACGAATGGATAAAGATGTGGTACATATATACAATGGAATATTACTCAGCCATAAAAGGGAACGAAATTGGGTCATTTGTTGAGACGTGGAGGGATCTAGAGACTGTCATACAGAGTGAAGGAAGTCAGAAAGAGAAAAACAAATATCATATATTAATGCATGTATGTGGAACCTAGAAAAATGGTACAGATGAACTGGTTTGCAGGGCAGAAATTGAGACACAGATGTAGAGAAAAAACGTACGGACACCAACTGGGGAAAGCCAGGGGGAGTGGTGGGGTGGTGGTGGGATGAACTGGGAGATTGGAATTGACATGTATACACTGATGTGTATAAAACTGATGACTAATAAGAACCTGCTGTATAAAAATAAATAAAATACAAAAATTCAAAAAAGAGATTTAAATAAGGCACTTCACAAAAAAGGATCTATGATTAGCAAATACACACATGAAAAAAATGTTCAATTAGCGAAATGCATATCAAAACTATAATGATGTACCCCTTCACACACTCTAGGATGGCTAAAATAAAAAGACAGAAAATAACTGTTGGCAAGGATATGGAGAAATTGTAACCCACCTTCACTGCTAGGGGCAATGTAAAATGGCCCAGTCACTTTGGAAGACAGTTTAGCAGTTCCTTAAAATATTAAATATAGTGTTGCCATATTACTCAGCAACTCCATCAATAATTATTCTACTAGGTCTATATCAAGAGAACTGAGACTATATGCTTACACAAAAACTTGTTCAATAGCAGCATTATTTGTATATTCAAGAAGTGGAAACCATCCAAATGTCCATCAATTGATGAATGGATAAACAAAATGCGATACAGCAACACAATGGAATATTTAGCAATTAAAAGCAATCAAGTATCAGTAATATTTAGCTCAACACAGATAGTTACAGATAGATATATTTATAGACATGTATATACACAGGTTAGTATATACACACATATTTCCTTACTGTGACAGCTGAAAGAACATGGAAGCAATAAGCATCCCAGTAGCAATGGTCATACCTACTGCCCAGATCTTGGTTTCTAATACCATTCTCAAATAAAAGGAGCCACGCCTCCTTAGAGAGATGGTTGATTCTACGACTGTAGCAAGAATTACGGAATTGTGGAATATCTTCTAGTGCCAAAAAGTAAGGAAGTGCTTAAAAAACAAACAAACAAAAAACCTACCACACACACACACCATGGTGAGTGAAGGTACCATAGGGACACAGGAACCACCTGAAAGTTCCCAACAACCAAAGCTGGAACAATAAAGCAAAATATTGGATTATAATCCAAGGTACAAAATAAATATCCATGAGTACAAATGATTGAATAAATGAATGGGGGAGAGCAGATAAATGTCCGTGGAAAAGAATTCCAAATAATTGATGTAGAGACTCCACTCTCAAGGAAGCAGACCATAATTTCCTGCTCCCCGAGTGTGGGCTATGCACACTGACTTCTTTCCAAGGAATACAGTATGAAAAGCAGTTTGGAGTGGGGCACAGCTTTACAGTGGAGCAATCTAACATACACTATTTCATCAAGGTCAACATCAACAGTGATGTCATGTTGATGGTATGTACTCTTTCGATATGATGTTATAGGAATGGCATCTTATCTCTCTAGTCTTCCTCCCCAAACCCATAAATCCAGTCTAATCACAAGAAAGACTTCAGACATGTCCCAGCTAAGGGACATTCTACAAAATACATGATCAATACTTCTCTCGAAACTGTCAAGGTCATCAAAAACAAGAGCCTCAGAAACTAAAACTTAAAGTAAGGAGGAACTAAAGAGGCATGATAACTAAATGTAATGCTGTATCCTGGATGGGATCCAGGAACAGATAAAGGACGCTGGCTAAGAACGAAGGAAATCTAAAAAGTATGAGCTTTAGTTTATTATCAACTAGAACCCGACAATGCTGGTTCATTATCAACTAGGACCCAACAAGGTTGGTTCATTAACTGTGATAAATGCACCATACGAATGAAAGATGTTAATAACAGAGGAGGAGACTGGCTGTGGGGTATATGGGAACTCTGTACTATCTTTTCAATTTTTTTTTTTATAAATCTACAACTAATCTAAAACAGTTTATTAAAAAAAAGAAGAAAAAAGAAACGAAGCACTAATACATACTGCAACATGGAAGAACCTTGGAAACACACTAAGTGAAAGAAGCTAGTCAAAAAAGTCGCTTATTGTATGATTCCATTTATACGAAATGTCTAGAATAGGCAAATCTATAAAGACACAAAATAGATTAGTGGTTGTCAGGGGCTAGTGTGAAGGGAAAGTGAGAAGTGAGTGTTAACTGGTTGCTTTTTGGAGTAATGAAAATATTCTAGGGGTGGGATAGGGAGGCTGGGAGGGAGATGAAAGAGGGAGGAGATATGGGGATATATGTATAGCTGATTCACTCTGTTATAAAGCAGAAACTAACACACCATTGTAAAGCAACTATACTCCAATAAAGATGTTAAAAATATATATATATTCTAAAATTACACAGTGGTGATGTCCCAAAACTCAGTGAATATACTAAAAACCACTGAATTGCACACGTTAGGACTGGCCTTCTCAAACCCTGCTGGTGGCAACATATAATAATACAACACTTTGGACAACAGTTGGGCAGTTTCTTAAAATGTTAAACATGTACTTACCTTATGACCCAGTTATTTCACCCCTAGAATTCCCCCAAGAGAAATCAAAGTGTTGGGAGGAAAAAGTTTTTTCTCTCCCTACTTAGGTTCAGCGGTTGGAGGCCTGCGAATTTAGCTGACAACTGACAGATTAACAGGAGAAAATACAAAGTTTATTGATATATGCATGTTGAAAGTACACAAAAGAAGTGGCTATCTAAATAAAGATGGGCATTTATATACCTAACTTGTTGGGGGAGAAGAAGGGAAGAGAAGAGTTTTCATAGGAAATACAAATGGGAGATAAAGCTTGTGGTGATGTTTGTTTATCTCACAAGAGTGGTTGAAGAGTGGTCTTCATCTATTTTCAAGCCAGTTAAACTCCCCTGGAGAGGGTATTTATGGCAGCCTCACCACCAGAAGTTTCTGCCTTTAGTCAGATAAGGAAAGCTCTGAATAGGCTTCTTTCTGCATGTGCTGAATTTCAAAAGTCTTTAGTTTAAAATAAGCTTCACATGAACACTGGAGGTCCAAGTGAGTCCCCACAAAATCATACATCCATACAGAGACCCGCACATAAATGCTCATATCGACTTTATTAATAGTAATCAAAACAGGAAACGAGCCAACCGTCCATCAGCAGACGGATAAACAAATTGTGGTATACCCACACAATGGAATACTACTCAGTTATAAAAAGAAATGAGCTATTGATTCACATAACATGAGTAGAACTTAAATTATGCTGACTGAAAGAAGTCAAATAAGAGTATACATTATATGACTCCTTATATAAAACTCTAGAAAATGCAAACTAATTTATAGTGAAAGAAAGCAGAGCAGAAGTTGCTTGAGGGTAAGGGCAGGAGGGAATACAAAAGGGCATAAAGAAACTTTTGGGCAGTAATAGTTACGCTCACTTTTATTTATTTTTTTTGGTGGTGATGGTTTCACAGGTATATACTTATGTCAAAACTTATCAAAGTGTACACTTTAAAGATATTAGTGTAATTTATTGTATGTCAATCATACCTCAATAAAGCTGTTAGAAAAAATTTACTAATATGGCTTAAACTGTTATAAATTGAGAAAATGAGATTTACTCCCAATGTTTGACATGAGGAAAAAGTTCTACGGTTTCCTTCGTTTTGTTTTTTTCGGTGGTTTTTTTTTAACATATAGAATGTTTAATTTATTACAAAATATTTCACATATTAAAGGAAATGAAAGTAGTTCAATTAATTCCTGAATACCTATTATCCATTTTAAGAAATAAATCAGAGGCTTCCCTGGTGGCACAGTGGTTGAGAGTCCACCTGCCAATGCAGGGGACATGGGTTTGTGCCCCGGTCTGGGAAGATCCCACATGCCAAGGAGCGGCTGGGCCCGTGAGCCATGGCCGCTGAGCCTGCGCGTCCGGAGCCTGTGCTCCACAATGGGAGAGGCCACAACAGTGAGAGGACCGCGTACAGCAAAAAAAAAAAAAGGAAAAAAAGAAAGAAATCAAACCCATGGATCCAAAGCCACTTTGGAAAGCCCTCTTACTCCCTTATTCTTTGTTGCTTATCATTCCCCTATCCTTCTTTAAAGCTTTATCACATATGTATTTATACAAAAATAATATACTAAGTTTTATATATTTTTGAACTTTTTTATATTCCGTGCTTTCTCTTTTCTATTCAACATTTGTGTTTTGAGTTTCACCCATATTAAAATTAGCTATTTGTGCCTTAACATTTTTTTCTTCCTCAATCTTACCAGAGACGAATCTGCTTTATTAGTTTTCTCAAAGAAATGTTTGTCTTTGTTGATTATTATATCTTCATCTTTCTATTTCATTATTTTTTGTTCCTATCATTATTTACATTTTTTTCTTTGTTTTTGAATTTCTTCTATTGTTCTTTGTCTAAGGTTTAAGAGGGAAAAACAAAGGCAGGAAATTAAATTACATACAATAGGATAGATACCACTTTTTAAAAATTGTAATCCTACAGAAATGGAAAAATAAACAAAGAAATTGGATGATAAATCTTTAATCCTGACACACTATAAGTACCATTTGCCCAACAAGTGTGAAAAGTATCATCAGACATAATCAGAGGAAAGGGGCCATGAACAGAACTGACAGCTAAAAATGATTAAAATGCATTTTAAAAATTTCACTATTGGTCAAAGTCAGGTATATATGCCTGTTGAAATAATAATGCTAGGTTTTTTTGGTTTTTTTGTTTTTTTTTTTCTGTATGCAGGCCTCTCACTGTTGTGGCCTCTCCCGTTGCGGAGCACAGGCTCCGGACACGCAGGCTTAGCGGCCATGGCTCACGGGCCCAGCCGTTCCGCAGCATGTGGGATCCTCCCGGACCGGGGCATGAACCCGTGTCCCCTGCATCGGCAGGCGGACTCTCAACCACTGCACCACCAGGGAAGCCCAATAATGCTAGTTTTTGCAGGTAAAATTAGCTAAGATTTTAATATTATTTTAACATGAATTATGCTGGAGAGGATATGGGTGAACAATTAGTCTCATCTATTCATGGGGGAAGTATAATGGAGCACAAAACTTCGACATAAGTTTTCTAACAGCAAATGGCCTAAAAATTCACACTCTGACCTGCTAATTCAATGTATGTAGTATATTCCTACATAGGAATATAAAAGGTATACTAAAACTATTTTGTACTTTACTTTCCAAGTTTTACCCAATGAATCTGAATTTCTTATAATGGGGGGACGGGTATTTAAGTCATTCCTTTAACAGCAGCTTCTGAAAAAAAGCAGCTCAAATCAAAATACCAAGTGAAAAAAGAGTTGATCTGTCCCTTGACTGGCCAGGACATGAAGGATGAAGCCACTGAGCCAGAGGCAAGCAAATACCACGAGATTGGGGCAAACCACCACACCTCTATCAGGAGTAGCTAGTTGGAAGATTCAGGGAACGAGCAGCCCCTCCAGGACATCCCATTTTTGCACATGAACGAAATCCGTCGTTCAGGTTCTGATGCTAGCTAGAGCTGAATACAGAATCTGAAAGCACACAGCCACCCTTACCCCCTTCCATCCCTACTCAGGGCGGCGTATGCAGTACACAGATGCCAAACCACAATTTTATAGTGCACAGGCTCTCATTTTTGGAAAGAAGCCTAAAAACTTCACAGCTGTTTGTTACTTTGGGTTTATATCTGCCTTTTCTTATCTCAACTCTGTGGCTACTGACATAAGATATGTCACCCACAAATGAAGGATGGTCCTCTCCACAACAGTTTCACTTTCCAGGGGCTTCAAGGACAGCTCTGACAATATGATGGGCTTTTAAAAACACTCAGACATTACTATCCCAGACCTATTACTGGAAGCCCACGCTATCCACTTCTAACTCCTTCAGAACTGAGCCCCCAAAAAATACAAAACTGGTAATTGCATTACAGTGACCAAGGTATTACAGAGGCCTTCCTTAGAATCAAATACATCACCAAAACCAGGCAGGATAAGAGAGAAATGTTTCATTCAAAAATTACAAACAAAAAACCTTTTCTGTGGGTAGAAATAAAAATAGCCAACACTAACAGCTGTCTCTAGACACGCCGAAGACATACTGTGGCTGACTAAATTATAACACGTAGAAAGTAGAACAATAAAATAAAGATGAGTAAGAACTTGCCTCAGAATGTTACTGGTTTTACATGTGAATGTCCATCATCCACCACTTCTAACCCTTACTCTCAAATGCATTTAAGTTCAAGAACAAGTACATTGCTAAGCATCTGTAAACAAAGCTACAAAACACAATAAATCTCACTAGTGACCATTCTAGGATATTCACGACATAAAATACAGCGCATTCGGATTCAAATGCACAACGCTGGTGTCATCTGCTACACTCCCTGACCAGCTCAGTTAGCCCTACAAAAGTACAGAGACAGTATTCAAGTCCAGAAATGATTTGGGGGGGTGGGGGTGGGGGACATACAAAAAAGGAAGACAATGCTCTTCTCTACATTCACAGTTGCTGCTTGATTGTAAATGCTGGCCAATACTGCCTACAGTATGGCAGATGTGGCCAAAGCCAAAAAGAAGGCAGACCTGCAGGACCTTCCTCACTGACCTGAGAATAACTCCCAATGCTTGGCTAAGCCTCAAAAGAAGAAGGCAGGGCTTCCCTGGTGGCGCAGTGGTTGAGAGTCCACCTGCCGATGATCTGTCCGCGTACCGCGCAAAAAAAAAATAAAAAAATAATACTTTAACATTCTTAATAACTAAAAGCTAGTTCAATTGTAATCAATGTGAGTCTCATATCCAGGGAATGTGGGCATGTAATCTTTCCCTTACTGAACAAATGTCAAGGAGAAGAAAGGTCCTACACTGCAGTAAGCACAGTGCAGATCCATATAGAACACTATACTCAGTTCTGAACCCTACTCTCAGAGACTCAGAAACCACGCCCCCAGCAGGAAACAAGCTGTGAGGGGTCAGAGGAGCGAAACAGAGGAGGGATACTTGAGCGATCTGGAAAAGTGCATCTCAGATAAACAACGTACCCCCTATATGAGCCCTCTTCACATATTGGGAGGCTTTGTATATGTGAAGGAGGCACGCGTCTGCTCAAGAGAGCAGAACCAAATAGGATTTATGGAAGTCAAAGTGGACAGTGGGTTAAAAGATCATCTTGTCCAAGGAGACACACAATGTTCTTCTCACATTCCAGCTGCAAACAATTGGTTGTGACTATCTAGAGCACAGTGTAAGAAGGATTCTGAGGCTTAATCCAGGCTCAGTGGGAAAAGAGTATCTTTCAGAGAGTCCCTCCTGCTGTGGAAAGGAAGAGGCATGGCAACCCAAGTATCATGGATTTCCCACCATTGATCCTCGATCATTGGATTGGATTTTTCAGAGGCCGTAGAGTTATTGCAAGGGGTAAACAAATCTATGCATGTTTTCATGAATTTCTGGCAAGTTGAACAAACAATGAATCTTACACTGTGTGTGTACCATATTTTTTTTGGATGTATATATGGGTTGTTTGCTTTAAAAAACGAATTAGAGGGACCTCCCTGGTGGCGCAGTGGTTGAGAGTCCGCCTGCCGATGCAGGGGACACGGGTTCGTGCCCCGGTCTGGGAGGATCCCACATGCCGCGGAGCGGCTGGGCCCGTGAGCCATGGCCGCTGAGCCTGCGCATCCGGAGCCTGTGCTCCGCAACGGGAGAGGCCACAACAGTGAGAGGCCCACGTACTGCAAAAAAAACAAAAAACAAAAATAACCCACTATAAGGTAGAGGTGACCCTGAAGCTCAGTAACAGACAACACCAAGCTGCATCCAGCAGAAAGTAAGGTTCTATCGTGTACTATAAAGCTCGGTCTCTAGAAGCAGAGGGAAACATATGAGCAAAGGTTCTTATTAAACAAGCATTAATTAATATCAAGTCAGGATAAAATTTCTAGCATACAGAAATAAAGCTGTGTCTGATCAAAGACTTGCCCACGTTTAATTAAGCAGGAAAGAAACATGATTAAGTCATGTCTTATGGAAAAGAAGTCATGAAGAGTATTTAAAATCAGAAATATTTGTTCAGCTGGGCAACTTCAAGTAGTGTTCAACAATACTGCAATCCTGGAAGCGCACAGAACATGCTCAGAGCTGATGGGCATCAAATTTGCTGAAAAAGGAGAACGTCGAGGTAATAATGGGTGTAAACTTAGTAGGACTTAGCATTAATCCATCCTAATGAGGCTGGCATCTGGGAACACAGCCCACTCAGTAACAGCCATAGGGAGCATCACTCAATGATGCTTCCAACTTCCCTGTGACTCATTTCTTCAACACAAGGTCTGATGTTTTTCTTTGAAAAAGAAAAAAATAAGAAACTGAATTTTACCCAAAATAGAAAGATGGGGGCCTCCCTGGTGACGCAGTGGTTAAAAATACGCCTGGCAATGCAGGGGACAAGGGTTCCTGCCCTGGTCCGGGAAGATCCCACATGCCGCGGAGCAACTAAGCCCGTGCGCCACTACTGAGCCTGTGCTCTAGAGCCCGTGAGCCACAACTACTGAAGCCCGCATGCCACAACTACTGAAGCCTGTGTGCCACAACTACTGAAGCCCACGTGCCACAACTGCTGAAGCCCGCGTGCCTAGAGCCCGTGCTCCGCAACAAGAGAAGCCACCGCAATGAGAAGCCCGCGCACCGCAATGAAGAGTAGCCCCCGGTCTCCACAACTAGAGAAAGCCCGCACGCAGCAACAAAGACCCAACACAGCCAAAAATAAATAAAATTTTTTTAAAAGTTATAAAAAAAACTAGAAAACTGTATTTTAAGGTAAAACATTATTGGAAAAACCAACCAAAAACACTTGACTTTATATAACACTGTATAACATAAAACAAGCAGCCAAAGCAAGATAAAATACCAGATTTCTCTCTAAAACACAACTTGTTCCCTGCTAGCAAAGAGCCCAACATAGCTTGGAGGAAGATTTCAATTTGCTCCTCCCCCCCCCCACAATCCACAAACAACACCACACCAATTTTTTTTTTTAGAACACTTCAGTGATTGATTTCTCCTTCAGCAAACTCAATGACCTGAGACAAAAAACTTATATCCTATTTTCTTCTACCTACCCTATCCATCCCTCCCAACACCCCAACCCCCGTAAAATCCAGCAAACTAACTATGAAAAAAAAATTTTAATCTATTACAGAGTTGAAAACGTTTCCAACCAAGAGATGTGTGTGAACACTGACCATTCGTCTATACCAGGCTCTGTTCTCTGTCTTTGATGACAACACGGGAGAAGACACAGCCCCTGGCCCCTAAATTTTAGAGTCCGATGGGAGAATAGAAACAAGTCAGAAGGCAATTAAAATATCAAGTGCTGAGTGGTGCTATAGTGCTAAGTATAAGAGAAATATAGGGGACACACCTAATCCAGGTATGGCAGAAAAATATAAGGCTTTGTGGAAGAAATGACATCTGAGTTAAAAGCTAATAATGGGAATTAAGAAAAACAGAAAGAACCAAATGGATTATAGGCAGAGAAAACATGTATGCAAAAGCCCTGAAACTAGGGGTTGAGGGAAAGTAAAGTTAACTTCACTATAGCAGAGCCAAAGGATGAAAATTTCAGCCAAAGGGCAAAATCCATTGAAGAAGTTTACTAATTCATAATAAACTATGGGGCAAGGCACCTGTGTTATCTGCTGGTTCTCATGGTGAACCTGAAAGGACCATACTGTTAACCTCTTTTCCACAGATGGGAAAAAGGCTCCGTATGGTTGAGTCACCTTCGCACAAAGCCCCCTGTCTTCCTATCCATCATTCTGGGGCTTGATGTTCAGACACGGAAGCCCCATCACCTCTTCCTTATATTCTATGAAAACACATCTTCAAATTTATGTGGAGAATAAGCAAAGCACTGGAAACCTTTAGTGAAAATGCATGCAGCAGATCCAGCCCTAGCACATAGTAGGGACGCAAATAAGTTCAATAAAGGCTTATAACAAGAGAAGCAGAGGCAAGGAGGGGCTAGGCTCTGCAGCTCAGGGAAGAGAAAGAAAAATGACCCTAGGTCCACAGTTTTGTGGGCCGGACAAGGTCAAGCCTGAGCTGGAGCACGCACCAGTATCACCTTGAATCTGATGTTGGACTGCAGCTATCTTTTCCGTTATGTACGAAAAGGCACCAGTTATTCACCAACACATACCTCCTTCTTCCTCATTTTCTGACAGGAATGGCACATCTGCTGTGCAAAATGACAAGCTGTACTCTGAATAGAAATCTCGCTAGGTTTTGAAGAGCTTAATCTTCATGTGTTTCCCTGTGATTACAGTCTCCACTCTTGAGATCATGGCCCTACCATTTATTTGACACGTGAGAGCTGACTGCAGTGTGGTCCTACTATGGCAGTCTGAATAATGGTTCCAAATATGTCTAATTCCTAATCCCTGAAACCTGTGAATGTTACCTCACATGACAAACGAGACTCTGCAGATGTGATTAAATTAAGGATCTTGAGCTAGGAGGTTATCCCCAATTGTCCAAGCGGGCCGGATGTTATCACAAGGGTCCTTATAAAGGGGCACTAGAGGAATCAAAGTCAGAGAGCAAGCCATGTGACAACACAAACAGAGATTGGAGTGATGCACTTTGAACCTGGAGGAGAGGCTACAAGGCAGGAAATACAGGCAGCCTCTAAAAACTGGAAAAGGCAAGTAAATGAATTCTCCTCCACACCTCCAGAAGGTTCCAGCCCCGCCAACACCTTGACCTCTGAGACTGACTCCAGACTCCTGGCTTCTTGAACTGTAAGGAAGTAAAATTCTCTTGTTTTAAGCCACCAAGTTTGCGGTAATTTCTTACAGCAGCAAGAGGAAACTAATATACCTACATTTATGTGAGCATGTAAAACAAATCTTCTGTGCCAGCAATACCCCCTGAATTGCTTTAAAATAGTCCAAAAAACCAACAAAATTAGGGGATATCGATTAAACAAGAATACTGATAATCTTTAAAGCTGGGTACATAGGGGTTCATTATACTATTTTCTCTATATGTGTATATTTGGAAACTTTCAAACTACAGAATTTTAAAAGTCACTTTAAAATTCCTAAGGAAGAAGACATACAGATGGCCAAAAAGCACATGAAAAGATGCTCAACATGATTAATTATTAGAGTAATACAAATCAACGCTACAATGAGGGGCTTCCCTGGTGGTGCAGTGGTTGAGAGTCCGCCTGCCGATGCAGGGGACGCGGGTTCGTGCCCCGGTCCGGGAAGATCCCACATGCCGCGGTGAGCCATGGCCGCTGAGCCTGCGCGTCCGGAGCCTGTGCTCCGCAACAGGAGAGACCGCGGCAGTGAGAGGCCCGCGTACCGCAAAAAAAAAAAAAGCTACAATGAGGTATCACCTCACACCAGTCGGAATGGCCATCATCAAAAAGTCTACAAACAATAAATGCTGGAGAGGGTGTGGAGAAAAGGGAACCCTCGTGTACTGTTGGTGGGAATGTAAATTGGTGCAGGCACTATGGAGAGCAGTATGGACGTTCCTTAAAAAACTAAAAATAGAACTACCACATGATCTAGCAATCCCACTCCTGGAATGTATCTGGAGAAAACCATACTTCGAAAAGATACATGCACCCCAATTTTCATTGCAGCACTATTTACATTAGCCAAGACATGGAAGCAACCTAAATGTCCATCGACAGAGGAATGGATAAAGAAGATGTGATACATATATACAATGGGATATTAGCCACAAAAAAGAATAAAATACTGCTATTTGCAGCAACATGGATGGACCTAGAGATTACAATACTAAGTGAGGTAAGTCAGAGAAAGACACATATCATATGATATCACTTATATGTGGAATCTAAAAATAAAATGATACAAATGAACTTATTTACAAAACAGAAACAGACTTCGAAAACAAATGTCGGGGGAGGGATAAATTAGGAGTTTGGGATTAACATATACACACTACTATATATAAAATAATCAACAAGGACCTACTGTATAGCACAGGGAACTCTGTTCAATATTCTGTAATAACCTATATGGGAAAAGAATCTGAAAAAGAATGGGCATATGTACATGTATAACTGAATCACTTAGCTGTACACCTGAAACTAACACAACACTGTAAATCAACTACACTCCAATATAAAATAAAAGTTAAACTGAAAAAATTCAGCTATAAAATAAATTTCCTAAGGAAGATACCACATGTTGACACCTTCCCCAACATCTTTGTCATCTCAGGATGCTGTAACAAATACCAAAGACTGGATGGCTTAAACAACAGAAATTTATTTCTCACAGTTCTAGAGGCTGGAAGTCTAAGATCAGGGTGCCAGCCTGGTTGAGTTCTTGGTGAGGGCCCTCTTCCTGATTTATAGACAGGCACCTTCTTGCTATATTCTCACATGGCAGAGAGAAAGCATCTCTTGTGTCTCTTCTTATAAGGGCACTAATCCCATTCATAGGGCTCTACTCTCATGACCTAATTACCTCCCAAAGGCTCCACCTTCTAATACCATCACATTGGGGATTAGGGCTTCAACATATAGGTTCTGGGGAGACAAACATTCAGTCCACAGCACCCACTAAGGCCAGATGAACCAGTCTTCCCCCCAACATTGGAACAAATTGTTATTTCTTTAGTTAAACACCATATCAGATTACTGACTGGTGGTTATGGAACACGTGACAAAAAGTATACACCTTTAAACATGTTCTCAGTGTGTATGAGAGGCACATGGGAACTGACCAACTGAAAAAGCATTCATGTCTCCTGTATCCCATCTCTCTAGGATGGAGGATCATGGAACAAGACAATGTTCAAAAATTCTCCACCCGAATTATTCTATTGCTTTTTTGGCTGATCATATATAGGTAAATCTATCTAAGATGATGAACACATCTCAACTCTGTAGAAGTCAAAAAACAAAATGTATCTGAGCTATATCTGAACAGGTGGTTTTGGTCTCAGAGAGCCTCAGCTGACTGTGTCCTGCTCCTCAGGATACACATCTTGAGAGCTGGTGCTGTCAACAGAGCTTTCCTAAAGCATACCACCACCTCTGCCACACAGCTATCACAACCACAGGGGGCTGTTCCAACTAGGGTGACCCAGCCTTACAAAGCAAGACAGACAATAGAATCATGTCCTTCCACCAAACTGCACTTGCTACATGCACCAAAAATTGTAAGAAACACCTCAAGGCCCAAGCATTTCCAGTTCACTCGAGAACAAATTCAAAACCCACCTCATGACTCTGTGCCTGGGTCCACCCCATAGGCACTTACACAAACACAGGCCAAAACCAATTGTATGCATCACAGCAGAAGGACCGCATGTGAAGAGGCAGCTGGAGGAGGGAAGGTATTCAGGATGCTATCAAAACTCAGATTTTTAACTCACACTGGAAGGACGGTCCCTACACAAATCAGACAACTGTTCTGCTGTTCCAGAGTAACCCAAAAGTAGGAAGAACAAGCTGGTCACACTTAAGATTCAGTCACTGTGCCAAAAGCATCCAATCTCTCAGGGAGAGACTTTCAGTCTCCCCACAGATTCTCAGGAGAAGCAGGTGCAGGCCCCCTGCTGAGGGTGTTCTGCCATCAGCGTCACCAATGTGAACTGCTTGTGGCATTTTATGATCCAGGACCCTTCTTGGCTCGTTATAAGAATTATTTTCAATCACTAAGGCTCTTCACAGTATGAAAAACATTGCAGGAAGTCTTCTGAAATTAAGGTTGGAAAAGTCACTGCTTCTCTGTGGAAGTGCATGGAGAAAACACGGTGGATTTTAAGTATATAAAGCTAACGAGGAATCAAAACCAGTTTGAGATATGCCTGTTAAACTACACCTCAAATTTCTGTCATGGAATAAAAAAGCATCCCTGATAGTGAAGGCAGTTAAGTTCACTTCCATCATTAAACAAGAGTTTTTGTAAAAAGTAATATTTATGGACAACAAAGGAGGTGTTGGGAATAAAACATTTGCGCATTTGGCTAGGGAGAATGCAACTATAATCTTCCAAGATGGACTTCCCTGGTGGTAAAGAATCCGCCTGCCAATGCACGGGACACAGGTTCGATCCCTAGTCTGGGAAGATCACACATGCCTTGGAGCAACTAAGCCCGTGCGCCAGAACTACTGAGCTTGCGCTCTAGAGCCCTCGAGCCACAACTACCGAAGCCCACGCACCACAACTACTGAAGCCCACACGCCTAGAGTCCGTGCTCTGCAACAAGAGAAGCCACCACAATGAGAAGCCTGCACACCGCAGCGAAGAGTAGCCCCCACTCGCGACAACTAGAGAAACCCCATGTGCAGTAACAAAGACCCAAGCAGCCCAAAATTTTAAAAAATAATAAGATAAATTTATTTTTTTAAAAATCTTCCAAGAGGAAGAATTTTTCAGATACATACATTCACTTTGGGTGACTTCAGGGAAAGAAAGACTGAGATAAAGAGACCACTCCGTGGCAAGGTAGGTTCAGAAGTAGAGATTAAACATTTAGAAATTTTTATGGGAAATTCCCTGACAGTCCAGTGGTTAGGACTCAGGACTCGGTGCTTTCACTGCCAAGGGCACGGGTTCAATCCCTGGTCAGGGAACTAAGATCCCACAAGCTGCACGGTGCGGGGGGGACAGAGACAGAGACAGAGACAGAGACGGGGTGGAGGGGGGGGCGGGAGGGAGGGAAAAGAGAGAAAGAGAAAGTAAGAGAGAGAGACAGAGACAGAGAAAGGGAGAAAGAAAGAGAGAAAGAGAAAAAGAAAGGAAGGAAGAAAGAAGGAGGGAAGGAAGGGGGGAGAGAGAGAGGGAGGGAGGGAGAAAGAGAGAGAGAGAGAGAGAGAGAAAGGAAGAAATTTTTATGGCAGATTGCCAGGAATTTTATGTCTGCTAAATCTAAGAATAAAGACCAGGACTTGTGTTTTTGACTGACTTTAGAATTTCATTTTTCTAACAAATTTTGCATTTTATAAAATGTCAGTGATTGATTAGAAATTTAAAAAACCTCATCCTTGGGACTTATCTGGCAGTCCAGTGGTTAAGACTCCACGCTCCCAATGTAGGGGACCTGTGCTCAATCCCTGGTTGGGGAACGAAGATCCCACATACCACACAGTGTGGCCAAAATACAAAACAATAAAACAAACAAACAGAAAACTCATCCTTCCATGAAGCTGGGGAAGGAATAACCTAGAGCAGTAATTCTCAATGGAGAAAACCTGACCACTTCGGGGGTGGTTTTAGAAAACTGTGGGTCCTTTGGGGTGGGGGAAGAGGGCCTCACGAACACTGGACAGGCAGAGACCAGATATGTCACACATCCTGATTTGTGCAGGACAGCCTCACACAGCGGAGGCACCCCAGCCCTGCACAGCTCTTCAAGGTCCTTGACATATATATACATTAAAAGCCCATTTTTTCTGAGCATATACCCTTAGTATTTATTGCTCAGTTTTAATATATGTTCTATCTTCCAAAACTGCAACCACCATGTAAATCAATACACAATTATATTTTGACCTGCTTATCACCACTATAGAAAACCACTTAACTGAGAGCAACACGACGTTGAGTCACCCATGTCATACCTGTATATTATTAGCACCAGTACTGGTCTGCTGAGGATTATTCTATAATAATACAAGTGCTGTACAAGTACTTGATTATTTCACTGTGCCTCAAGCTCTGGTCATGCCCAAGTGTTTATGTACTGAAAAATTATTTTGTATAAACTAATTCCCTTTTATTTCTTCTTTCTGGTATGTCTAGGACATTATATTGATTTTTAAATTTTAATTTTAAAGATTTAAATACATATATAATTATATTTTTTGTGAATTTCACTTCAGGACTGTAATTGGGACATTAGAAAATGTTTGTTAAAAAGAGGATGCAGGGGAATTCCCTGGTGTTCCAGTGGTTAAGACTCGGGCTTTCACTGCCGTCGACCCAGTTTCAATCCCTGATCAGGGAACTAAGATCCCACAGGCCGTACGGTGCGGCCAAAAAAAATAAAATAAGCAATAAAACCAAGCAAGCAAACAACCGAAAGGAGGGTGCAGGTCTGAGAGTTGAAAATGCAAGTCTCTTTATTTAAATATCTCAGTGTTCATTATAGGTCAAACATAGTAAGAAATTATAGTATATCTAAATAAAAACATACTGATGAAGTCAGTGTTGCAAGTCATAAATAGACTTGCAGGGGAAGTGAGAGGTCACGTTCTTACTTTTACATATGAGATGACAAAACTACTGCAGTTTAAAAAGGGGGCTTTAGGGTCAGGTTGCCAGGTCTGAATCCCACTCATCCAATGTTAGCTGTAAAACCTAGGCAAGTCTCTCCATTTCTCAGCTACCTCCCCTCCACCCCCTAAAGTCAGCATAGCACTATTTCCTTTCGATATCTAGGGTTGGCTGGATGAATCAAATGAGACTCCTTCTGAAGAGTTTAGCATCCTGCCCTGCCCATGGTCAGGACTCCCCACGTGTATGCTATTAAGTTGATCTAAAACTTAAAGGCAGAGTAGGTAAAGAGGGGAATAAGAGCTAGGAATGTAATTGTGAGCCTAAAAATGAGTGAAAATGGACAAATCAAATATAGGACTTGTTAAAAAGAAAAAAGACTGAAATATCAATTCACTACCATCAATCAATCCAACTAAGCTAATTAAATGATTTTAAGTCTTTTTACACATACTTGTACACAGAGGAAGTGTGACACAGAACAACATTAGACCAAGAAAGAATCTATCAAGATGAACACTGATCTCTATTTGGGTTATGGTCATGTTCTGAAAAGCATCATATGACTTCATCGGTTCAACTAATACTTAACTGAACACCTCCTTTTGTGTGTAAGAGCCAACAACTGAGGAATCCTGAGAAGATGTCAGTGCATGTATACTACACATCTAGGGAAGACCCCAGAAAATTACAGCCTTTCTCATCCCCACATGAGAGTAACTCTAAATAGTAAGACTGTATTTTTGGGTAAGACCAAGTAGGCCATTCAGCAATACAAAAATACAAAGGGGAAAAAATACCTCGAGTACTGAGGCAACCCTGCCTCTCTGGTTGCCGATACTAAAATTAGAAACAGGATTAAGAGTGCCCTGCCATTCCCAGTTGGTTTACTGTTCTAAACCCCCTTCCTGGGGACTTCTCCCTCCCCCATGTTAACCCTGAATATTTTGTTCATTCATGTCAGAGGTGGGAAGCAATAGGAAAAGAGCGAAAAGTGAAGGCTTTTATAAATTTAAATGTGAAATTATCTCTCTTTTAGCCTTACACACACATCTCCAGTACTGGATCACATGGACAGTTTGAATACAAGCTTCGTTTTGTAAATGATAGCTAAGTGCCTGCTCAGCCTTAATTCAACCAAGGGTTACCTATGAGAAAAAAAAAACAAAACCCTTAAAGCAAGTTACTTAATAGTTACTCTATTCTTAAGAAATAAATGATTCAATATCATTTATTTCTCAAGAGATAATTTAACCTCTTGAAATTTCAAAGTAACAAGAAAACTATAAACTGAGTGGGGATAGTCTACCCTGTTTCTCCCATGGAATGAGGATAAAATCTGGACAGAATGTATGACGCCAACTATTTGAAGACTCTGAAAAGTATATAAGGGACTTCCCTGGTGGCACAGTGGTTAAGAATCCGCCTGCCAATGCAGGGGACACGGGTTCCAGCCCTGGTCCAGAAAGACCCCACATGCCGTGGAGCAACTAAGCCTGTGCACTGAGCCTGCACTCTAGAGCCCGCGAGCCACAACTACTGAAGCCCACGCGCCTAGAGCCCGTGCTCCACAGCAAAAGAAGCCACCACACAATGGGAAGCCCGCACACCGCAACGAAGACCCAACGCAGCCAAAAATAAACTTAAAAATAAATAAATTTATGTTTTAAAAAAAAGAAAAGTAGATGATAGCAGGTGGAGCGGGGAATTTAAAGTACCACCAAACGTGAGATGATTTATTCTGCCCTTCTTCCCTCTGGTATGCCCCAGCCTGGACTTGGGGCAGTTTAAAACTTGGAAATTGGGGCTTCCCTGGTGGCGCAGTGGTTGAGAGTCCGCCTGCCGATGCAGGGGACACGGGTTCGTGCCCCGGTCCAGGGCCCGTGAGCCATGGCCGCTGAGCCTGCGCGTCCAGAGCCTGTGCTCTGCAATGGGAGAGGCCACAACAGTGAGAGGCCCGCGTACTGCAAACAAACAAAGAAACAAACAAACAAACAAAAAACACTTGGAAATTGTTACTGAGCACAGACAGAACTCGAGGAGAAGTCCTGTAGCTCTGGCTTGAAGAGCAGGAAAGGGGTACCTAAAACTCTGATGAAGGGGAAGAACTATGGTTCCAAGGGGGTGGGTTGAATCCTATTGCTTTTTTGCCCCTGTCTTCCTGCCACTTAGCCCCAGACATGAGTGCAGTCATGAGAAGTGCACAACCAAGCAGGGTAACCAAGGCCCTATCTTTTCTGGCTGAAAAACCAGAAAGAGAAGCCCTTGAGAATCAAAGTACTAATCGGATCATGCAAAGGGAGGAGCTCAGGAAAGCAACTGCATGAAGCTGTTTAGGAAATCCTGGATTTAGCTCCAATATGCACATGCTTGCATCATAAAACAAACAGCATACCCAAGACTTTGAGAGCAGAACCATGGGAGAGATCATCACCCAGGTCCCAAACTGGCCACCCACTGAGTGCTACTACACACAGGAGACAGATCCAAAGAGTACTTCAAAGGCTTCAAAAATGAAGTGAAATTGGAACCATAATCCACAGAAGGCCGGCTGCAACTTACAGCCTGAAGCCAATTGGGTCAAACTGTATTCTAAAATGAAATTATCAACATTCTCCATAGGGTTTGAACCAAGATCCAGAGTCTCATAATATTATATTCAAAATGTTCAAGGTACAACCAAAATTACTTATATAAAGAGCTAGGAAAATCTCAACTCATAGGGGATGAGGCAATCAACAAATGCAAATGTCAAGAATGACAAAGATGTTGGAATTATCTGACAGACTTTGAAGAAACTATTATAAAAATGTTCCACAAAGGGTGAGCACTCTTGAAAAGAACAGAAAGAAAATGTCCAAGAAACAGTAGGTATAAAAGAAATAAAAATTTAGAACCAAAACACAATAACCCTAAATAAACTCACTGGATGAACAAAATAGCAGACTGGAAACAACAAAGGAAATTGTCACTGCTCACGAAGACAGATCAATAGCAATTATTCAATCTGAACAACTGAGAGAAAAAATGCACAGAGGCTCAAAGCCCTGTGGGAAAATACCAAAAGCCTAATTTACGTTATATCGGTATCTCAGAAAGACAGGAAAAAGGAAAAATATTTGCTGAACGTATCTTTGAATAAATGGTTACTGAAGTGCTCACTTCGGCAGCACATATACTAAAAATTGGAACAATACAGACAAGATTAGCACGGCCCCTGCTCAAGAATGACACACAAATCCGTGAAGCGTTCCGTATTTCCTAAAGACCTAAATGTAAGGCCAGACACTATAAAACTCTTAGAGGAAAACATAGGCAGAACACTCTGTGACATAAATCACAGCAAGATCCTTTTTGACCCACCTCCTAGAGAAATGGAAATAAAAACAAAAATAAACAAATGCGACCTAATGAAACTTAAAAGCTTTTGCATAGCAAAGGAAACCATAAACAAGATGAAAAGACAACCCTCAGAATGGGAGAAAATATTTGCAAACGAAGCAACTGACAAAGGATTAATCTCCAAAATATACAAGCAGCTCATGCAGCTCAGTATCAAAAAAACAAACAACCCAATCCAAAAATGGGCAGAAGACCTAAATAGACATTTCTCCAAAGAAGTTATACAGATTGCCAACAAACACATGAAAGGATGCTCAACATCACTGATCATTAGAGAAATGCAAATCAAAACTACCATGAGCTATCACCTCACAATGGTCAGAATGGCCATCATCAAAAAATCTACGAACAGTAAATGCTGGAGAGGGTGTGGAGAAAAGGGAACCCTCCTGCACTGTTGGTAGGAATGTAAATTGATACAGCCACTATGGAGAACAGTATGGAGGTTCCTTAAAAAACTAAAAATAGAACTACCATATAACCCAGCAATCCCACTATTGGGCATATACCCTGAGAAAACCATAATTCACAAAAACAGTCATGTACCACAATGTTCATTGCAGCTCTATTTACAATAGCCAGGACATGGAAGCAACCTACATGTCCATCATCAGATGAATGGATAAAGAAGATGTGGCGCATATATACAATGGAATATTATTCAGCCATAAAAATAAACAAAATTGAGTTATTTGAAGTGAGGTGGATGGACCCAGAGTCTGTCATACAGAGTGAAGTAAGTCAGAAAGAGAAAGACAAATACCGTATGCTAACACATATATATGGAACCTAAAAAAAAATGGCTCTCATGAGCCTAGGGGCAGGACAGGAGTAAAGATGCAGACGTAGAGAATGGACTTGAGGACACGGGGAGGGGAAAGGGTAAGCTGGGACAAAGTGAGAGAGTGGCATGGACTTATATACACTACCAAATGTCAAATAGATAGCTAGTGGGAAGCAGCTGCATAGCACAGGGAGATCAGCTCAGTGCTTTGTGACCACCTAGAGGGGTGGGATAGGGAGGGTGGGAGGCAGATGCAAGAGGGAGGGGATATGGGGATATATGTATACATATAGCTGATTCACTCTGTTATACAGCAGAAACTAACACAACATTGTAAAGCAATTATACATCAATAAAGATGTTAAAAAATATATACATGGTTACTGAAGAATTCTCCAAATTTGGCAAAAGATATAAACCTATAGATTGAAAAAGTTCAGTGAACCCCTGTGAGATAATAGAAAATACATATATTGGTCTCCCAGCCTGAACCCCTCCTCTTCCTGGCACAGAACTCCTAAAATTCTTGTAATTTCCTAAGTGATAAGAGCACTAGGTGTATCTCCTGTTCTACTGAGGAAACTAGGTACGTTCTTGGATGGCTCCTGGCTGGGAGCTGGTCACCAGAAAGATCAAGCCATGATCAGAAGCCTGGAATTTTCAGCGCCATGCCCTGTCCTCCAGAGAGGGGAGAGGCGCTGGAAATGGAGTTAATAATTGATCATGCCTACAAGAAGAAGCCTCCATAAAATCCCAAGAGTAGCAGGTTCACAGAGCTTAAAGGTGAGTGAACACATCCACATAGGGAGGGTGATGTACCCCAACTCCACAGGGACAGAAGCTCCTGCACTCAGGACTCTCCCAGACCTCGCCTTATATATATTTCATCCAGCTGATTATCTGTATTTTTTATTATATCCTTTAATAAACTGGTAAATGTAAGTAAATGTTGCCCTCAGTTTTGTAAGCCACTCTAGCAAATCAGTCAAACCCAAGGAGCGAGGTCTTTGGAACCTTCTATCTATAGCTGGTTGGTCAGAAGCACAGGTGATGATAACCCAGGCTTGTGACTGACACGTGCAAGGCGAGGGCAGGGTGTCGTCTTCTGGGACTACTGAGACTACAGGCCCTTAACTTGTGGGACCTAACATTATCTCCAGGTAGAAAGTGTTAAAAATTCAGTTAAAACTGTAGGACACCCAGCTGGTGTTGCAGAGAATTGCTTGTTGAAGGGAAACATCGCCACACATTGGGTGACCAGAGTGACAGAAGTGAAGTGTTCTGAGTAATAAAGGAGACACACAGGAAGAAAAAACACATAATAAGAAAGAACTGGGTTTCTCCCGACACAGGAGGAAAACTGGGTTCTTTCCCTTTACAACCTCAAACAAGATAAACCCAAAGAAATCTCTCTCCAGGCATATCATAAACTAACTGTTGAAAATCAGAGACAAAGAAAAACCTTGATAGCAGCCAGAGAAAAATAACACATTACTTACCGGAAAGTGGTTCTCAACTGGGGATGTTGTCCCCAAGAGGATATTTGACAATGTCTGTTGACATTGTTGATAATCACAACTTGGGCAGGCAGGGAGCTGCTGGTATCTAGTAGGTAGAGACTAGAAAAAACTTAAAAGAAACACTCTACCCAACAGGAAACATTTCCCAAGAAATGTTTAAAAGAAACACTCTACCCAACATGAAACATTTCCCAAGATATACTGTATCTGTCTAAAACAAAGATATAAAACAGGTATCAACAGATTTTAAGGAAATATAAACATATAAGGTATGTTTACCAACCATAATGGAATTAAACTAGAAGTTAATAACAAAAAGATAACTGGAAAATCTCCAATCATTTGGAAATTTAAACTACATAGTCCAAAAAAAAAAAGAATCCACAGGTCAAAGAGGAAGTCTCAAGGGAAATTAGAAAATATTTGGAACTGAACAAAAATTTTAAAAATACACCAAGATTTATGGGATTAAGTGCTTTAAAGGGAAATTCATAGCATCATATGTTTACATTAGAAAAAAAGGAAAGGTCTCCAATTAATAACCCAAGCTTCCAACTTAAAAAACTAGCAAAAGGAAGCACAAAATAAACCCAAAACAAGCAGAATAAATGAAATACTGAAGAGCAAAATCAATGAAAAGAAAGAAAGAAGGTAAAGATCAATGAAACCAAATGCTGTTTCTTTGGAGGAACATAAATAAATAAATTAAACCTCTGGCCAGACTGACAAAGATGATGAGAGAGAAAGAGGGAAACAGAGGGGGGGCGGGGGGGGGGGCAAGAGATCACAAACTACCAATATCAGGAACAAAGGAGATAACACTATAGACCCCAAGTCAATTAAAGCATAATGAGGGAATACTGCAAAACTTGATGCACCTCTATTCAACAACTTGGATGAAATGAACCAATTTTTCAGAAACTACAAATCACCAAAACTACGCAAGATAAAAAGCCCTGTAACTATTTTCAAAGACTGAATTTGAGCTAAAAAAAAATAAAAAGTCTTCTGAGGAAGAAATCTCTATGCTCAGGTGGTTTCACTGGCAAATGCTATCAAACGTTTAAAGAAATAACACCAACTCAGCACAACCTCTTCCAGAACACATAAGCAAGCACTTCACAAGACAGTTTGAGGGTTTATTACCCTGATAACAAAGTCAAAGACAACACAAAAAAATAAAACTACAAACAAATATCCCTCATCAAGAGAAATACAGTAAGCTGTCAACCAAAAAGTGAGAAAATTGAATCAAGGAATATGTTCAAAGAATAAACGCCACAACCAAGTGGAATTTATCACAGGAATGTAAGATTGGTTCAATATTTGAAGAACAATGTAATCCATCGTAGTAACAGCCTAAAACAAATATATGCTCATATCAATTTTTGCAGAAAAAGCATTTGACACAAACCAACATTCACTCATTGTAAAGACGGTCAGCAAACTAGGAATATAAATAATATCCTCAACCACATAAAGGGCATCTACAAAAACCCTACAGCTAACATTTTACTTAAAGGTCAAAGACTGGATGTTTTCTCACAAAGCGTAAGAAAAAGGCAAGGATGTCTACTCTCATTCGGGCAGTGTAACAAGGCAAGAAAAGGAAACAAAAGGCATATAGATTGGAAAAGAAGTGAAACTATGCCAACTTGCAATGACATGATTGTCTAAGTAGAAAATTTCACACAATCTATTAAGAAAACAAACTTTTAGGGAAATTCCCTGGCGGTCCAGGGGTTAGGACTCAGAGCTTTTTCACTTCCAGGGCCCGGGTTCAATCCCTGCTCAGGGAACTAAAGTCCCAAGCCTTGCAGGGCAGCCAACAAAATATAACATTTTTTTTAAACTTTTAGAACTAATTAGTTTAGCATCAATGTAAATATACTTAACACTGCTGAACAATATGCTTTAAAATGGTTAGTATGGTGAATTTTATGTGTACTTTACAGTTTAAAATAAAAAATCATTTATAACAGCAGGCCCCCCAATTTAAATACATAGGTATGAATCTCACAAAACACATGTAGGACTTGTTGACTTCCAGCAGAATTTTTAGAACCAAAAACTGGTTCTAAAATATATATGGAAAGGCAAAGTAACTAGAATAGCTATAACAATTTGAAAAAGAATAAGGTTAGAAGAATAACACTACCCAATTTTAAGACTTACTATTTAAAGCCACAGCTGCCAAGAAAGTATAGTATTGACAAAGGGATAGACATATAAATCAATGGAGCAGAATAGAATCCAGAAATATTCACACAAACATGGCCAAATGATTTGTGACAAAAATGCAAAGGCAATTCAATGGAGAAACGACAGTCTTTTCAACACACTGTGTTGGATTAACTAGACATCGATATGCAAAAAAAATGTGTCTGCCTAAGCCTCACACATTATACAAAAATTAATACAAAATGCATCATAGCTGTAAATGTAAAACATAAGGCTAGGGACTTCCCTGGTGGCACAGTGGTTAAGAACCCTCCTGCCAATGCAGGGACATGGGTTCGAGCCCTGGTCCGGGAAGATCCCACATGCCATGGAGCAACTAAGCCGGTGCGCCACAACTGCTGAGCCTGTGCTCTAGAGCCTGCGAGCCACACTACTGAGCCCACGTGCCACAACTACTTACTGAAGCGCGCGCGCCTAGAGCCCGTGCTCTGCAACAAGAGAAGCTACCACAATGAGAAGCCTGCACACCGCAATGAAGAGTAGCCCCTTCTGGCTGCACCTAGGGAAAGCCCGTGTGCAGCAACGATGACCCAATGCAGCCAAAAATAAATAAATAAATTTAGATTAAAAAAAAAAAACATAAGGCTATAAAACTTCACAACAGGAGAAAACTTTCAGAGGCTAGATTTAAGTACAGAGTTTTTAGACAACACACCGTACTATACAAAAAGGGGGGATTGTCGAAATAAATAAATTGGACTTCATTAAAGTTTAAAACTTTTGTTCTGATAAAGAAAATGATAAGGGAATGGGAAGAATTACTGATCAGGAGAAAATATCTGCAAATCACATAGTTGACTAAAGACAGATGAAGAACATCCATGACAGATGAAAAACTCTCAAAACCCAATTACGTAGCAAAAGAGGTAACCAGACATTTCAAAGAGGATATGAAGAAGATAATTAGTACATGAAAACATGCTCAACAGGTGGCGCAGCGGTTGAGAGTCCAGCTGCCGATGCAGGGGACACGGGTCCGTGCCCCGCTCTGGAAAGATCCTACATGCCGCGGAGCGGCTGGGCCCGTGAGCCATGGCCGCTAAGCCTGCGCGTCAGGAGCCTGTACTCCGCAACAGGAGAGGCCACAACAGTGAGAGGCCTGTGTGCCGCAAAAAAAAAAAAAAATGCTCAACATCATTAGCCATTACAGAAATGTAAATAAAACCAAAATGAGATACCGCTACACATCTATTAGAGTAGCTAAAATAAAAAACATCAACAATACCAAATGCTGGTGATGATGCTGACCATCTGGATCACTCAAAAATTACTGGTGGGATAGATACACTACCAAACGTAAGGTAGATAGCTAGTGGGAAGCAGCCGCATGGCACAGGGAGATAGCTCGGTGCTTTGTGACCGCCTAGAGGGGTGGGATAGGGAGGGTGGGAGGCAGGGAGATGCAAGAGGGAAGAGATATGGGAACATATGTATATTTATAACTTTGTTGTAAAGCAGAAACTAACACACCATTGTAAAGCAATTATACTCCAATAAAGATGTTAAAAAAAAATTACTGGTGGGAATGTAAAAATGGTACAGCCACTTTGGAGATGAGTTTGTCAGTTTCTTATAAAGTTAAACCTATTTATCATATGACACACACCAACTCTTTATTTGTTGGTGGGGGCAGCAAATAAAACACCCCCAAGGTTACCACGGGGGTGGTTTTTTTGGTGCAATAGGATTATCCTATATCCTGACTGCGATGGCAGAACACAAATATATACATGTTAAAACTCAAAGAAATTTCTACCCCCCAAAAAGGCCATTTTCAAGCATATTTAATTCCATACTTTTTTTATAATAAGCTAGTTGGCAGGATAACATCAAGAACATGATACACACCATTGTAAAGCAATTATACTCCAATAAAGATGTTAAAAAAAAAAAAAAAGAACATGATAGAGTCATAAAGAAAAACAACAAGACTAACATCTTCCTCACCCTGTAACCCAAGTCTCTATAACATACTGTCCTGTCTGAATCCTGAAGACTCCCTTTTTCTAGGATGAACAAACCAAGGGCCCCCAGTTTATCTGAATGGCATGCCACTTTCAATGGATTTCAATATTCAATTATTTTGAAGGACGTTAAGAGAGATTTCCTATCTAGTAGTTTACCTGTATCTGACAGAGTATTGTAAGCTTTCCTGACCATCAATCTTTTTTTTTTTTTAATAACTTTATTTATCTTTGACTGCATTGGGTCCTCGTTGCTGCACGCGGCTTTCTCTAGTTGCGGCGAGATGGGGCTACTCTTCACTGTGGTGCACACACGTCACATTGTGGTGGCTTCTCTTCTTGCAGAGCGTGGGCTCTAGGCGTGTGGGCTCAGTAGTTGTGGCTCGCGGGTTCTAGAGCTCAGGCTCAGTAGTTGTGGCACACGGGCTTAGCTGCTCCACGGCATGTGGGATCTTCCCCAACCAGGGCTCGAACCCCTGTCCCCTGCACTGGCAGGCGGATTCTTAACCACTGCACCACCAGGGAAGTCCCTGACCATCAATCTTAAAGCTTCTTCTTTAAAATCAGGCTTATTTCCCTCCATTTTCTTCTTGGACTCAGTAACTTATCCCTATTTTGGTTATCAAATGAGCCCTATATTCATCCTTAAAATACACTCAATCTAGTTTCCAATGAAAGTATTTAAGTTAAATCCCCTTAAAGAGAAGGAAAAGGGTCTCAATGATGAAAACAGAGCTCCTGTGAAGAAGGTAAAAAAATAAAAGTTACCTACAAACCTATCACACCACTGTTAGTGTTTTGACTTTTGCCCTTCTGGGTTGCCCTTTTATGTGTGTTCTTAAATGGTTTATATGAGTAAATTAAACATTCTTAATTTTTTCAGTATTTTGAAATAGTTGACTCATTTTCTCCTTAAACTGAAGTTTTCACTATTGTTTTTGTTTGTTCGTTTGTTTTTTGTTTATTTATTTTTTGGCCACGCCATGCGGCTTGTGGGATCTTAATTCCCTGACCAGGGATTGAACCCAGGACACCGCAGTTAAAGTGCCGAATCCTAACCACTGGACCGACCGCCAGGGAATTCCCTTCACTATTGTTTAAAGAAGAAACCCTCACTGTGGGGGGGGTGGAAGAGAGACACAAATGTCCCATTAAATTATAGGTTAACTCTCACACCTCATTTTGATATCCACTGAGTTTGATCCACTATTGTACACATCACAGCGTTAATAGAACAAAACTCACATTTGATTCAGTTCAACTGCTCTCTAATAGGCGTCACAAGAAGTAAAAACTTCAGTGTGGGACTCGGAGTTTTGTTTTGTTTAAATGTACTTCTGTGCTTTCAAAAACAGGAAGAAAAAAAAAGTTGAGGGAGAGAGAAAAGGGAAGCATGTAGGAGGGCAAGAAGCACCATGCCGTTTCCCCCATACTTTGCCCTATGCATCTCTTCCATTTGGCTATCCCTGACTTGGATCCTTCATAATAAACTGGTAACCATAGCAAAAGGTAGGAGAAAGAAGCGGAGAAAGGGGAGGGAGAGCCCAAAGTACTGTGTAGGACACAAGGGTGATTTTTAATCTTATTCCTAAATCATCTTTGATCCCACCAGAGTTTTTTGTTTGTTTTGGGGTGTTTTTTTTTTTTTCTTGGCCTCCTTTTTCAACTCGTGCTACTTGGTAGTCTACTTGGTTTATGAATGCCTTCTTCTAAATTACCTGAATGCCCTTCTAGAATAAAGTGTATGATTACAATTCGACTTGTTATTCTACCACTCATTCTTCGAAAAGTTTTATGCCAAGTGATGCCAGGCACTGAGGATAAGATAGTCTCCTGTGGCATAAGAAATACATACCTGGTCTTTGTCCCTGGTTCCTGACACAGAGCTCCTAAATGCCATAGTTTCCTGAATGATAGGAGTGACAGGAGTGTCTTTTATTCTGACGAGGCAACTCTCAGTAGGCCCCTAGATAGCTTCAGGATGAAGGTCTGGTCGTCAGAAAGACTAAGGCATGACTGGAGGTTTGGAACTTACATCCTCACTTCTCCACTTCTGGGAAGAAGAGAGGGGCTGGAGACTGAGTTAATCACTAACGGTCAGTGATTTAACCAATCATACATATGTACGGAAGTCTCCATGGAAACCTAAAAAGACTGGGTTCGGAGAGCTTCTGGGCAGGTGAATATGCGGCAGTGTGGGGAGAATGGGAAACGGAGAGGGCATAGAAGCTCCACGCCCCTTTCCCATACCTTACCCTATGCACCTCTTCCACTTGTACCCTTTATAGTAAATTATAGTAGTAGTAAGTAAGGCACTTTTCCTGAGTTCTGTGAGCCATTCTAGTGAATTACCAAGGGGAGTGGGGGCATTGTGGGACCCTCCATCCAGATTTATAGTCAGCCAGGCAAAAAGGTGAGGAGACTTGGCATCCCGCTGCACCTGGCACCTGAAATGAGGGCAGTCCTGCGAGACGGAACCCTTAACCTGTGGCGTCTGACACTAAATCCGATAGTTAGCATCAGGATTGAATTGAATTGTAGGACACCTAGTTGTTGTTGGAGGGTCAGAGAAGTGGTATTGGAGAAGACACCATGTATCTGATATCAGAAATGCTGTCAATGAAAATGACAAAGGTCCTCTCTCTCGATGTTCTCGATCAAGCCGACAAGGCTCTTACTTCACACTTAGGTTACCATTTTGCACAGAAAAGAATAAGTATTTTTAAGGCTCTTGAGAGTTTAAAACAAAGATCTATTGGATCATGTGCAGAAAAAAGATTTAAAGTTTAAAAATGTTTAAAGTTTTTTAAAAGTCACTTTGGCTGTTTGGCCATGGAGCATTGAAGTCTGGATAACTATTACACTATCTCCCACCCACTAGTAGTTAACTTCTTTTCCTCTCAGTCTTTATTCATGGGATCGCACTTATTCCTAGTCGCCAATCTAAACAGAAACAGATTGGTGCTTTGTGACTATCTAGATGGGTGGCATGGGGTGGGAGGGAGGTCCAAGAGGGAGGGGATATAGGTATACATACAGCTGATTCACTTCATTGTACAGCAGAAACTAACACAACATTGTAAAACAATTTTACTCCAATTAAAAAAAAAGAAAGAGAGAGAAAGAAACACGGGGATGTGTGCACACAGAGGATAGGCCATGTGAGGACACAGTGAGAAGGCAGTCACCTGAAAGCCAGAGAAAGGCAAGAATCCAATCCTGTTGACACCTTGATCTTGGACTTCCAGACTCCAGAACTGTGAGAGAATAAGCTTCTCTTGTTTAAGTCAAAAAAAAAAAAAAAAGCCAGAAACAGAGATTTACCAATTATTTCTTCTTTAATCTCCCATGACTTCAAGTGAATACTGCTGAAACCAAAAACCTCTTTTTTTAATGACCTTTCCTATTTACAACCATAAGTAATCTGTTTGTGGTTGTGGACAGTTTAATGTAATTCAGACAGAAAGGACCAATTGTTTTCATTTGAAGAGTTACAGGACTCATTTGCAGATTATGAAATTGAAAGAGCAATTTCACAACTTGGCACTAACACAGAATCTTAAAATTAGTGCTCAGGCACCTCTAAAGATGATTTTAAAGCTTGAGAACACACAACAGTAGCCCTCCATGGCCACCCCTCCATAGGCTGGTTGTGCCTATAGGCTGTTTTTCCCATTTACAGCTGGTGAGATGCTTTAATTGGTTGATGTACGACTGACTCCTCTACAGGGTGGTGGCCATGGGTACAGGAAAGCACACCAAAGGCAGCATGGGGTGCGGGTGGGGGGACCTTAAGGACACCGGGTGTCCTGTGGCCAGAGAGCAAAAGGGAGGAAAGTGAAGGATAACCTCAAGGCTAAGCCCACATGACCTAAGTCACATTAAATTTCACAAAGAAAGCAAAGCGATGATTCGAGAGGCAAAAAAATCGGTTTTAGACACCTTAAATTCAATGGGTATTCAAGTGAATGTTTGCTTCCAAGTAGAAAACAAAAACAGTAGGAACAAATGGAACTTCTAAGAGAGGAAAAACAAAGGGTGCACAGATTTGTTCACATTTAAGAATGGAGAAGCACATGTTGGGGAATAATACACAAGAGTAACCATGACTAAAACCTGCAGGGAAAGGAACTGAGGGCATAAATGCTGCAAAGAAAATGAACAACCGGGACTTCCCTGGTGGTCCAGACTCTGTGCTCCCAGTGCAGGGGGCCCAGGTCCAATCCCTGGTCAGGGAACTAGATCCCGCATGCCGCAACTAAAAGATCCCGTACACAGCAACGAATATCCCGCATGCCACAACTAAGATGTGGCGCAGCCAATTAATTAACTGATTAATTAATATTTTTTAAAAAGAAAGAAAATGAACAACCAAGGAAATAGCAACACACGTGGTCCCAGGAGGAGCACGATCACACTGTGATCTCTAAATACCATTTCCCAAGAAAGCAGGCTTTTTGAAGAAAGGGCCGATTCCACCCCTTGAAACAGGAAATGTACATGACAAACCTGGAATTTCTTAAACCAACCATCAGGGAAGCTATCAACTATTGAGGAAGCACCAAAAGCACAGGCCTCTCAGGAGAGGATAATTTCAGTATCAATAAGAATGATTCCAGGCACTGCATTGGTGGCGCCGTGGTTAAGAATCTGCCTGCCCAATGCAGGGGACACGGTTTCGAGCCCTGATCCAGGAAGATCCCACATGCCACACAGCAACTAAGCCCGTGCGCCACAACTACTAAGCCTGTGCTCTAGAGCCTGCGCGCCACAACTACTGAGCCCACGTGACACAACTACTGAAGCCCGTGAGCCTAGAGCCCATGCTCCGCAACAAGAGAAGCCACCGCAATGAGAAGCCCACACACTGCAACGAAGAGCAGCCCCACTCGCTGCAACTAGAGAAAGCCCGCATGCAACAACGAAGACCCAACGTGGCCATAAATAAATAAATAAATAATTTTAAAAAGAATGCTTCCAGTAATTCTGAAACCCAAGTATGTTTAAACTCATTAGCTCATAGTTACACAAAAACTCATTGATTCAAAAACAAAAACAACTCATTGGTTACCCTTGCAGGATGCCAAGGCACCCAATATTTATAAGGTAGTAAATAAGTGGAAAGAATCAAGTATTTTTCCTATCTCTCCTACACAAACTGTACTTCAGTAGAGTAATTCAATAGCCTGCAAGGACAAGTTCCTCTTTACAAACGCATTCTGACTAATACATGAAGAAATTGTAGAATTAGAGTATTACCATCCTGCAGCCACACGATAATGAATCTAAGCAATGATCAATGGCATTTCATAACCCAAAGACAGGCATTATGTACCTCCTGATATAAGAATACATCACCACCTATTACTTTGTCTTGTGCAAACAAACCAAGAGTGAACTTGAGTCTAATCCAAGTCCCACAAGGGTCAGAGGAACACGGTAAGTCACCACACATGGATGTAGTTTAGCAAAGTAAGAATGTGGAACATTCTGCAGAATAAACCAACTTCAACTAATACACTACACCCTCCCCCCCACCCAAAAAAAAGACGTACCTATTGATTAAATGTCTCAGAAAATATCTTATTTGGATCCTGACTCAAATAGTTTTTTTAAAAAAGATAATCAAGGAAATATGAATGATTAGATTTGATATGTGAGAGTTACTATTCATTTAATACATTTATTTTTTAAAGAGACTGTTATGGGTTGAACTGTGTCTTCCCCAAAATTCACAGAACGGAGTCTTAATTCCTAGTACCACAGCTTGACTGTATTTGGAGACAGGGTCTTTACAGAGGTAGTCAAGGTCATTAGGGTGGTCCCTAATCCAGTAGAGCTGGTGTCCTTATAAAAAAGAGAAATTTGGACACAGACACACACAGCAACAACACCACGTGAAGGGTGGATTTACACTGTCGCAAACCAAGGAACTACCCAAAGAGAGAGAGGCCTCAAACAAATCCTTCTCTCACAGCCCTCAGCAGGAACCAAATGTGCTGACATCTTGATATCAGACTTCTAGCCTCCACAACTATGAGATTAAAAGTTTGTTGTTTAAGCCACCCAGTTTGTGGTGTTTTGTTCAGCAGCCCTAGCAAACTAATTTGGAGACATTTAACTTTTAGGGATGCATTCAGTATTTACTGAATTAAGTGACGTGATGTCTAGGATGTACTTTATGTACAGTAGTCTGGGAAAGGATGAAGAGGTTAGAGTTATTAAAAAGAAAAGAGACTGGCTATATATTGATAATGGTTGAAACTGAGTGTCATTATATTAGCCTTTCTTTTTGTTTATGTCTGATATTTTTCATAATAAAAAGTTTAAATAAAGGGCATAGAGATCTTTGAGATGACCGTCCCAGAAGAACTATGAAGCACAGGACACAAGTCCAGGCACTGAGTGCAAGGGCGTGGTAAACACGGGGAGACAGCAGATTAGGAGCAGAAATACGTGCCTCGTACACCCCTCACCTAGGGGTCACAGGGAAACACTGGTACTCCCCAAACCCCTTGCACCAGCTCATCTCTCATGAAGCAAAGCCTGGCCCATACCAGAGCAACGATGCATGAAGAACTCTACCGCCCTCGGTTCTCTAAATGGAACAGTTTACCAATAACTTCCCCAAATAATCTGTCCAAGCTCATTCATCACTCATAACCACATATTTCCTCCAGACCTAGGGAGGATCCAGTTTCTATTGGGTTCACTGTCCAGCTTTCAGGGGCATGGTGAAAGCAAATAAATGATGATAATTTTAAGAAATAGAAACTTACCTTTCAGGGGAAGTGTTCTGTTTGAGTAACCTGATTAAGAGCAGAAACTCTACCACTTTCCAGCTGCATGACCCTGGGCAAGTTACTTCACCTCTCTGACCTCAGCTGCCTCATCTGTAAAATGGGGACATGGGACTGTGGTGAAGATTAAAACAAGTTAATTCAGCACCTGGCACATTAGTGCTCAGTAAGAGTCAGCTGTTTATTGGCCAGTGCTCAGAGTCAGGCCATGGAGAAGAAAGATCACCTATCAGTGTCAACGGTCTCGTACTTGTTGTATAAGTTCCTTCAAAATTACTTGACAGAGATCAACTACTTCTAACAACTGTTCATACTCAAATTCACTGAAGCCATGGTGATTTTCAAACAGTCCAACAAAACCTCTTCTTTCGGATTCCTGGACCCAATTCCAAAGTGTGGAGGGGTGGTGTTCCCACACCACCAATAAACAACTCTTAGATATTAGATGCACGTCTCACAATCCAACTCATTTCTGACACTATCTACTTGGAGATAGAATCTGATTCCACAGGTTAAGGGTTCAGTCCCGTAAGACTGCCCTCCACCCTTCAGAAGCCAAATGCAAGCCCAGGCTGTCACGTGTACTTCAGACCAAACAACTACAGACAGGAGGTTCCAACAAGCCCTCCCTGGGTCTGATTAATTTACTAGAGCAGCTCAAAGAGCTCACAGAAACATTTTACTTACTGGATCACCAGAATATAGATTAGGAACAGCCGGATGGAAGAGATGCCTAGGGCAAGGTGTGACGGAAGGGTGTGCAGCTTCCATGCTCTCTCGAGCTCACCATTCACTCCACACTTTACCACTTTCCCCACATGTTCACCAACTAGGAAGCTCTCTAAATCCAGTCCTTTGGGGTTTTTATGAGGCTTCATTACATAGGTATGATTGATTAATCATTCGCATTGGCAACTAATTCAACCTCCAGCACGCTCTCCCGTCCCCGGAGGTAGGGGTGGGTGACAGCACACTGTGACTCAAAGTTCTAACCCTCTAATCACCTGGTCAGTAGCTCTTACCCTTAAGCGGTTTCCAAAAGTCATATCATTAACTTAACGAAAGACACCTTCATCATTCTCACCACTTACGAAATTCCAAGGGTTTTAAGGAGCTCTGGGTCAGAAACGGACCAAGAGCAAATATATATTTTTATTATAAGCCGCAATATCACACCTGCACCCAAGGGATTCCCTGGGGGCCAAAGAGGGAACCAGCAGGCAAGGTTCTATGCCACCTTTGAATAACTCTATCTATATTCACATACCAGGTTTCTGCCATACCATCTCCTCCGAAGAAAAGAGAGAACTTTGACAATCACCAACCCAGAACAGTGTTTTTCTGCTACTACATTACGACTCCAAGATGTCTGCTGCAAAAGGCAACCTTTAAGGGACTTCCCTGGTGGCGCAGTGGTTGAGAGTCCGCCTGCCGATGCAGGGGACACGGGTTCGTGCCCCGGTCCGGGAAGATCCCACATGCCGTGGAGCGGCTGGGCCCGTGAGCCATGGCCGCTGAGCCTGCGCGTCCGGAGCCTGTGCTCCGCAACGGGAGAGGCCACAGCGGTGAGAGGCCCGCGTACCGCAAAAAAAAAAAAAAAAGAATCCGCCTGCCAATGCAGGGGACACGGGTTCGAGCCCTGGTCCGAGAAGATCCCACGGACCGCGGGGCAACTAAGCCCATGTGCCACAACTACTGAGTCCGCGTGCCTAGAGCCCATGCTCTGCAACAAGAGAAGCCACCGAAGCCACGACAACAAAGAGTAGCCCCTGCTCGCCGCAACTAGAGAAAGCCTGCGCTCAGCAGCGAAGACCCAGTGCAGCCAAAAATAAATTTAAAAAATTAAAAATTAAGTTTAAAAAAAATAAGTACCAGCCTCATCTCACAAGGTGTCCTATTACAGTGTATTTTTCATTACAGTCTGAAACACAGGCATCTCTCTAAAGCTTTAGCTCTTCTGCCAGAGAGTGGATGTAACTCGCTTGAATGTAATTTACAGGGAAGTTCAGCCTCATCCCACTACATCTTACCACTCATGCCACATTCCCCACCCCCAAACTTCAGAGAAAAAACTTCTTTTCATCATGAAAGAAGCCAAGGCTTTCTAACATTCCTTATACCCTAGAAGTCAACTTTCTCCAAACTGGTTACTAGGGGGTGGGTTCAAACTAACAAGCCAAAGTGTTTCAATAAAGAAAGTGTTCTGTTAGGGCAATCCTATGGCCCAACAGAAAAAGCCTTTTAAGGTTTCCTACAAGATCTACTTACTTCCAAAAATTGCCTCAAGCTTACAAAGAACAACCAAAAAGAACTTCGAAAGAGAAATCATTAAGATAACTCTGCTGAGGAAAAAAAGCAAAGAATATTTTACATCGCAATGTTCGACTTGTAGTTTTGGGCTTTCATCTTCAGCATACTGGTTACTTGCTCTCCATATCAAGAACCAGAGACCAACCCCCTGGTATGTCAGAAGCCTGGATGCAATTCGAGGATGCTTTAGTTATGAAGAGCCCCCCTTTGCTGCCCTATGTTTAGGCCAGGAGACAGCTTCCACTTCCTTTACTCAATCACACCAGACAACACATGTGGCAGAAAAATGGATCTTACAGTGTGGAAACCTCTTCAGAGTTCCTTCCCAAGATATTCATCTTCTCACCTCAATTAAGTCCAGGAAAAATCTGATATCCAAGCCTTGAGGTAAAGCCAACAGACATTCTGCATTTTCCAGCAAGTTGTAATTTTAAATTATGAATTCCCCATAAGTATTTGTCAGATCATATATTCAAAACTTTGCCTCAGAAAATACAGTCACTCCAGGCATGGGCAGTCAGGGCCTTATGATGCAAACCACTAACTCAGTAGCTCAGTCTGTTTTGCCAGACACTAACCTCTGTGGAAGCATCATTCTACTTTCATTCAATACCTGACCCCCAAATGAGAAACTAACTTGCCCTTTACTCTAGACCCTTCATTTACATAATTAATGGGTGTTTCATTTCCCTTCCGGGAGGGTATTCCCTTTTAACATTTTATGAGTACTAATAACTTTGATTGGAGAGTAGTATTAAGATGATAAGATTAGGAAAAACTCTGAGAAGTCCTTTCCTAAGGCCTTGGCAATTTATTTTTTAAATGAAGAAAGATACCCCTTAAATTCAGAAAATGGGGCCAATTTAAGACACTGAGTAAGGCAAAAGAAAAAGGATTCTTCTCAAAGGTGTTTAAAGTCAAGTGTTCTGGGGCTCTATCCCTTCTTCACCTCTTTGGTGTTTGCCCAAGGTGTTCCCTCAAACCCTTATCACACACGTTTACATCCCTTAGGGCATCTGAGGATGCAGATCTGTCCAACATTAGGACTATTTGTAGAGGAGCCCTTCCAGTTCTGGTCACACCACAGATCTATTCTTCCAGTACCTCAGGCAAGAGGGTTGGAGGGGGAGTAGAAACAGTTTCTTCTATTTCCCTTCTACATTCCACCTATTTGGGGGAAAAAACAAACCTACCTAATTCTCCAGCAGCAGGTCCTTCCAAAAGTTAGTTTCCCCATATCTTTATCTGCCAAAACACTTAAGCAGTGAAACATTTAGCCAGTCCAGAACACTTGAGTGCACTTTACCATCAACCAAAACTAATGGGCTAGAAATCATTTAAGCCCCACATGACACACAAAGCGTGCATGACGTGGTATTCCAAGAACTTGAGAGGAATCCCCGTGTGTCATTCAGCAGGATCTAGTGGTAAAAAGGTAATGTAAATAAGAAATAAAAACATAAAGTATCACAGTGGTATAAAGATAATCAACAATCCAGTTACAGACCTTATAAAACGCCTCATAGCACTGTTATCTCATGGTGTTTCTGCCATGGTCCCAGATTCTGTCATTTGTTTGATGACCTCACAGAAAATGGCTTAGAAGAGCAGTGGCAGAACAGGAACTTTCACTTCTGGGATAGGACTCTGACTGGAAATTAAGCTCTCAGTTCCAAATACACCTTCCAACTCTGTGATGCTGGGACTGGGACTCTGCCCTATTATCGCACCTTTGCCAGCCATTCCCTGGTGGTTTCTCCTGATAGAATGCACAAGAGGGGGAATGGAGAGCACGAGTGGAGATGACACGTGTTCCTTCCCATTTATCAGCATCATCCTAACAGTCATGGGTTTGGGACTCTAGCGGCTCTGGGCATTCCCTTCTTCCCCCATCCCAGGCACCAGCCACAGCCAGGGAGCATCCTTTGCTTACTCTCAGCTACTCGGAGCTCTTCCTTCAAGCTTCTAGGATCTGATAACCTCACCCTGTTCCCTTGACCCCTTTCCTCCCCACTCAGCCTCAGGGTGGGAGCTGCTATAGTCCTCACTATCTATGGATTCCGTCTTTGCTCATTCAGCCCTCTAGCAGATGTGTAATTCTCCACATTTAATTCCCGCTGGTAGAATACCTGTTTTTTTGTGTGTGCTATAGGCTGCATCTGAGTTAAGCACAAGAACTTTAAGTTGGGAGGAAATGAATGTGTTGTTCATACCATGGCTAAAATGTAGGGTGCACTTATATGTACCAAGCATTTTTTAAGGGTTTGAGCATGCATAATCCTATTAACGCCCATAGCAACCCAATCAAGTGGCTGTTATCATCCCCATGTTAGAAAGGAGGAAAATGAGGCTTAGACAATTTTAAAAACTGGTTCAGAGATCACATATCGAGTAAGCAGTGGAGCTGGGATGTAATCCCAAGTCTGACGCCAAAAGCCTCCTGCAAAAAACTCTAAGGCTTTTCTAGATACTCCATGCTGCTCCTAAGGACTGTTTACATGGTTCACAAATAACTTAGTGCAGGTGTATGCTTGCTTTTTTGTTATTCTCATAGGTCTTATTCTGTAACAGTCCCCTTCCCTTTTAATATGCCATCACTTGATTACTAAACAATGTCATTTGTCCTGTGGAATGTCCCATATTCTGGAATTGACTAGGTGTTTCTTCATGGCATCATTTCATTTGTGCCCCTACCGTCTATACTTCTTATAAACTCAAAGTCAGACTGAAATTGAATCCAGTCAAACCTCTATTTTTTTGACAAGAATTTTTCATCTATGTTGCTATGTATTTCCTATCGCGTCAAATCAGGAGGCACGTAATGTCTGGTCATTACATTTTCAGTGATTCTAAGATTAATTCGTGGATTCAAAGTCTAATTTTTCCATTATAAAGGGAGTCCAGACATATAACTGCAAAATTATCACCTTCTATAAGGCTTTGGCACAAGACAACCAGCAGGCTCAGTGTGTACAAATAAAATGTTACACAAAGTGACTCCTCAAAAAGGAAATAACAGATGGTGGTCATTCAAGCCTTCAAAGAAAGGAAATATCCCAATAGTTCATCCTACTCCTAACAAGCCCTCAATAGTTTTTGTCAATCAGTATTTCAAACCATCCTTTAAACTGTAAAGGGGTCAAAGGTCAAGAGTTTCAAAGTCTAGTTCCACGCCTCTTTAAATTCAGTATCTGTTCTTACTTAATTCTTTGAACCCTGTGGGCCCGTATTTGCCCATTTGAAAATGGAGATAATGTCACCAACTTCACCTTACCTCAAAGGACTATGGGGGAGGGTAAAATGAAATTTAAAAAAAAAGTTAGATGTGGCAAATAAAGATTTATTCTCATAGATTAAAATTTTACCCAGAATGAAGAAGAATGCAATGAACTAAAATCTTGAGAAGCCACCAAAACTAGAATCAACAATGCTCAAGAAGCCACTGCAATCTAAATTTGAAGAGATACTATGAATGAATTATAAGGAAACTACCACTTGCCTATAGCTGATATGCTACTACACTAACAATTCACTTACTTAAAATTGGCTGCCACCATTTGACTCTTTCATTGAAAGCTACATTACACTAGATATAGTTCCCAAGTAGAAAATCATATTTAACACAGCCCATGTTAAAATGAAGGGATTAATTAACATGCACATGCTACTATAAATAAATAACAAGGGCCTACTGTAGAGCACAGGGAATTATATTCAATATCTTGTAATAACGCATAATGGAAAAGAATCTGAAAAAGAATATATGTATATATTGGGTTGGCCAAAAAATTCATTCAGGTTTTCCCATGAGAGGTTATGGAAAAACCAGAATGAACTTTTTGGCCAACCCAATATATATATGTGTATATATATGTATATAAAATTGAATCACTTTGCTGTACACCTGAAACTAACACATTGTAAATCAACTATACTCCAATTAAAAAAAACACATAAATAAAAAAGGGGATTAAACCAGTAATCTTGATACCATGACACTTGATTCAGGGACTCATCCTCCAAGATACTGAATTTCCTAAACAAGTGTTAAACTAAAACAAGAAAATGCACTGAGTTTAATCTAATGTCACTGTTTCTATCTACAAAAGTATACATTATATAACTTGAAAAATATTCAACATAGACCAAAAAACCAAGTCCTACAAAGACTAAATTCAATAACATTGTTCTGAAAATAAATGTGCTGTAAAATATTCTGAGCATAAGTGATTTGTTACCAACTGGGACCTTGGAGAATGAGACCTCAGGCCAGCTTTCCTAAACTCACCACCAAAGAAACCTTTTAACCATTCTTTGCATTTTGATGAAGGTTCTGGTTTAGTGACTCTTCAAATGTCATTTTAGAACACTAATGTGAAACACACAAAGCTAGCTACTCTTGATTTTTATATTAAAAATACACAAAAGCTGAGCAGTTTTCCCTGCACCACCCTCTCCAAAGTAGCTTTTAAGAATTTTCAGGTCCATCATCTGGAAGAGTCAACAGACATTTCCTTTTATCTTTTCAACTACTGGGGTCTCAAATTCTCACCATGACATCATCAACATGGTTTGGAAATTGCTGACACAGGCTATTCAATTGTGCTAAAAGGTTTGTGTTTATATACAATTACTACAGTGCCACCATGTGAGCAAAAGAAAGCATAGTAACATTTTAAAATAAAGCATAAATAGCAGTATTTGCTCTTTAAAACATTGCCAAGGAGGGAACTTCATATTTAAATACAATTAGCAAAACTCATCAGAAAGATCTCAAACAAGATTCTGTGGGATGTGATTGAATGAGCAAGTTTACGCAGTTACCCCAGAACTTACTTCAACTTTAAATATCTCAAAGAGCAGATTGTTTTCAAAGATATAGTATACTCTTACAAAGCAAAGCCCAATGCAAGACACAGATCATAAAAGAGAAGAACCATGTGTGTTCTAGCACATCCATGAGTTGGAAGGAGAAAAACCTTTGGAAAAACTACCGATAGGCTTAGATACTAAAATCTTAGTTTTAAATATAGAAATTCTTACCTCCCACTGTAAATGAGGCGGGATATTTCGTATCTGAAGTTTCCGAATCCTGCAGAAGAATTAAAATGTTTTTTAAAAGAAAAAAAAAAAAGTAAATGCAGAAGATATTAATAGCCAACATGGATGCTTAGAAACTACTTAAAATACTTTATATTAATTACAAACTAATATATAATAAGAAAATGCAGCCCAAGAAGGAAAAAGGAGACAAAGTTATCACAATATGCATACTGAGACCATTTGGAAATCTAGCATCATTGGATTGTTATGGCTTATTCTAAAAGCCACTAAAATTGGCAGATACATTGTTTGAAAAACATTTCATCTGATGACTATATTCTAAGTTCAAACCCTTTAGCCTCAAAGTAAGCATCCCAGAACACAAACAAAGCCTTAGTCCAGATGTTCTTAATCTGAGATCACAGCCAAGGGGTCCATGGACAGAATTCAAGGAACTTGGATAGCAGGGGTGGGGTATGGGGGAAATCACATGTTTATTTTCACTATCCCCTAACTGAAATTTAGCACCACCTTCAATTATGGATGTTGGCATCAAACAACAGTAGAATTACATGACTTGTACTTTTGACATTAAAATAAATCAGATATTTTCATATCACTTACGTTGTTGCAGATCTTTAAATATCATGTATAATCACTACTGTGAAAGTTAGCTGTGTTGCTAGAACTTTTCCTTATTATGTTAAGAAACACATGCTTCTACAAGCTTTAACATTATTCTAACTTTATTTCAAAATAATTTCCTTTATAATCCCATGTGTTTTATTTTATGCACTTAAAAATACCTTAAGAGGTCCATACTTTTCAGGCTGCCAAAGGAGTCCATGGCACAAAAAACATTAAAAATCCCCTACCTTAGTTCAAATGCCTACACATATACCTATACATATGCTATGTATATAAAACACAATATGTATTTTATATAATAATAAAGTCTATTGTAATATACATCCCTCTTCTTCTATCCCCTCCTCAATACTATCAGAGGGAGGGAGCAGAAGAAGAGAGGGAGGGTGGAAGGAAGGAAGGAAGGAACATGAATTATGTGAGATTGTACTACGGATACCACATACCAGTCACACTCTTAGAAGGAAAGGAATTTACAGCCAACTAGCTATTTTAAAAAAAGAGAGAGACTAACAATTGGGCATGACATCTCAAGTGAAATAATTTTTTAACTTCTAGAACTATAGTTAATTTCCTTTTCTGGGTCAAACGATCCACTTTTAAGTACCACAGCAAAACACCAGCTGGGACTACATTCACAGCCTACTCCTTTGTCTCTCCCATTCACCCCAAAGCCTTAACAACAAATAAATGCCACAGACACTGCCTATCCCTTATGGAACTCTAAAGAACATATAGATTAACAAACTCAGGTACATCCTGTTTATAATGATAAAATAGACAATGAAGGAAAAATCATTTTTACATTATTTTTATGAGACAGTGAAACAAAGCACAATCACCAAGGGCAATATATCAAAGAGATAGTGACAGAATGACAATTTAAGAAAAAATTTTCAAACACCACATAGTCTTAGAATTTACACATGTTATTCTGGGATTTGTTTCAAAAATAACTCATGTGCTAAAAAAAAACTCATGTGCTAATAAGTGTTAAAGCTGCAGGATGTGTACTGTATCTCTGCTTTTGTGTAAGTTTTATATTTACCTTAAAAAATATACCCTAATAAAAACATTCCTAAAACATAGATTTCAAATCTGCCATGTATTGCTTTAGGTAGCAGAAAAGTTACTCACACTGTGTAAATACTTACCCTGGGTAACCAAGGAAGTAAGAATTATTTACTATACATTGCAAGTACTAATCTGTCTTAATCAAGCATCTAACACAGTAATAAATTACAGCACAATGTTAAGAAACTAAGTATTCATCTCTACTGGACTCATTTTTCTGGGTATATATATTACCAAAAAATTTTCCCAAAAGCACACACAGAAGTGTACATAGAGAGTTATGGTCACCAAGCAGGTAATTATTCATTATTAAAACAACAAATACCTACTTCACAGGGTTCCCAAGAACTTCTTTAAATAGGATACTATTTTTTGTACATTAGAAGTAATCCATTAGCCATGTTTTCCCCACACATTCTTCAAAATGTACATCTGACACCCATTTACTTATTAGAAGTTACTCCAGAATAATTATTTCCCTTAAATGGCTGTCCCTTTTCCATTATCTGATTCTCTCGTGTTTCATTTTAGACAAATACCAGGATTATTTTCATACAGTTAGTGTTTTGACATCTAGCAGTGTTCTTTCCCACTTACCCAGTAACTAATCTTAAACTCTGCAGTTTCACCTCTAGCTCCTCTCCCCATGGTCCACTCTTATCACTACAAGAGCCAAAAGGCCCAGCATTAAAAAAGTCCAAGCAAAGGCATGAATTCTCATCTAGTACATAAACACAAACCTCTGACCCAGAAGGTACTTGAGAAAAACGACCCCACTCAGCTGTACTAATCAAGTTGGCTATACACAGTTAAAACACTATCACCTGGACTTCCCTGATGGCGCAGAGGTTAAGAATCCGCCTTCCAATGCAGGGGACACAGGTTTGATCCCTGGTCCAGGAAGACCTCACATGCCTCGGAGCAACTAAGCCCGTGCACCACAACTCTGAAGCCCGAGCCCCTAGAGCCCTTCTTCCGCAACAAGAGAAGCCACCGCGATGAGAAGCCCGCGCACGACAATGAAGAGTAGCCCCCGCTTGCCACAACTAGAAAAAGCCCGCGCGCAGCAACAAAGACCCAGCACAGCCAAAAATAAATTAATTAATTTAAAAAAAACAAAAAAACACTATCGCCTGTATTCTTAGCTCCCATCTCCCATCTGAGCTTTTAGAAATAGGTTGGTTATATTTGGGTTTGATGCTAAATACTTAAGAGTCAAGAAAACGGATACTGTTTTCCAGTGTGATTACCCACTCATTAAAGTTCAACTTAACTATCAGCGAAATAAGTTGGTGTTTCACCTCCTCCTAAAACACACTTACGTAGTAACAAGGATCACACCCTGTAACAACAGGGACTCATTAGGCTGTCTTGTTCACTGTTGCATTCAGAGTCTGGAACAGTGTGTGGCACCTGAGAAGCACTCAATTGATAGTTAAATTAACATTTGTTATAACATATAGAAGGGGAAGAAAACACAAGACTCATGGATCCACCATCCAAAAACTAACATGATTTTATTACAGCTCATGGGGGAGTGAGAAGAACAATAGCTACACTGAAGTTTGAGAACAAAAACAGGAAAATGCCGATTTAATCTCTTGTGCTATTTTAAAAGAAAACTTCCACACAATCTACTTATAAGTTAATCATATAGAATTTAAGGGTTTTCCCCCCGAGAGGGAAAAATGAGGTAAAGTTTAAGCTCTCATTTAACCTTTAAAAAATGCTTACTGTGCCTGAAATAGTTGCAATAAAATTCAGTACTCTTTTTTTATTGGGCTGCACTGGGTCTTCCTTGCTGTGTGCAGGCTTTCTCTAGCTGCGGCGAGCGGGGGCTACTCTTCATTGCGGTGCGTGGGCTTCTCATTGCAGTGGCTTCTTTTGTTACGGAGCACGGGCTCTAGGCGTGTGGGCTTCAGTAGTTGTGGCACACGGGCTTCGATAGAAGCAGCACTCAGGTTCAGTAATCGTGGCTTGTGGGCTCTAGAGCACAGGCTCAGTAGTCGTGGCACACCGGCTTAGCTGCTCCGAGGCATGTAGGATCCTCCCGAACCAGGGATCGAACCCGTGTCCCCAGCACTGGCAAGCGGATTCTTAACCACTGTGCCATCAGGGAAGTCCCTCTAAAAGCTGGTTTAATTACAGGATAAAAAGCCAATAAAGCTCATATAGACTCCTAAGGGCATCTTCAAAAGTTTTAGTAATAAATGGAACTGACTTAAATTGATTTTACGGAAGTTTTCAAATGGACACCAAAGTAGAAAAATCGTATCAACCTCCATATGCCTGTATCAGTTACCAAGTATGATCACCTGATCTTGTTTATCTATACTCACACCTGTACCAACAAGTCCCACTTACATGGCCTGTCACGCTACAGTACATCTGTAAATACTGACAAAAGGACCTTTTTTGTTTAAAATTAACTATATCACCATTATTGCTTCTAAAAGTGATTAACAAAAATTCCTTGAGAACAAATACCCACACTCTGTTTATTTCCAACTGCTTAATAACTATCTTTTTATATAGTTGGTCTGTTCATATCAAGATCCCAACAATATGCCCACATGTGTAGAGTCAACATCTCTTAGGTCTCTTGGATATAAGAGTTCCCCTTCACTCTGTTTTCTTGCTATTTATTTGGAGGTCCAGGTAATAAATCCTGTGCAATTACTCATTCTGGGTTTTACCCATTGCATCCTCTTTGTGTCATTTTAAATAATTGTTTGCTATGTTGAATTTGATATACAATGATGTGTAATATCTTTACATTACAAAGCATAAAACATATATGAACCCACCTCACCAAATCAGAACAAGACAATTGAAGCTACCATGCTCTTCCCTCACCCTAATGCCTGCCTCCTAGAAAGTAACCATCACCCTCAATTTTTGTCATTCTCATGTCTTTTATATTAGCATCTTCTTTCAAACGACTCTTTAAGTAGACAAAATACTATTATGTCCTTAAAAATGGATAAAAACTTCATACTGAATATCTAGTTTACCTTTCCCCATTTAAAAAAATTTTTTTTAAGTTTGTTCAATCAGTATCAAAAAAGAGCCATACACTGCACATGCTTCAGTATGACTCTAGCCTCATAAGCTACATGTTTCCCTTTCTATCCTTACAACTTATTTGGAGAATAAAAATATCCCAAACCTGTCATTTGTCTCCTGGTTTCTCACTGCCTGGATTTTGCTACTTACACTCCCATGGTGGTGTTTATTATGATGTTACTCTGACCCCTATAAAAGTGGTAATTAGATCTGAAAATTTGACTTGTTTTTTGCTGTTGTTTGTTTAGGGAGAGACAATAAACTATCACAGGGGAGGTTTTATACTTCCATGAAAAGATACATTATCCCTGGTTGTCTACCTGTGATGTTGCAATCACTAATGATCACTGCCTAAATCCACTGTTTCATAAAGGTTGAAAATGTATTTCCTCATTGTATCACGCCGTCCATATTTTTTTAATGAATTTATTTGTTTGTTTGTTTATAGCTGCGCTGGGTCTTTGCTGCTGCGTGGGCTTTCTCTAGTTGCGGTGAACGGGAGCTATTCTTTGTTGCGGTGCGCAGGCTTCTCATCGCTGTGGCTTCTCTTGTTGCGGAGCAGGGGCTCTAGGTGCGCAGGCTTCAGTAGTTGTGGCACAAGGGCTCAGTACTTGTGGTTCGTGGACTCTAGAGCACAGGCTCAGTAGTTGTGGCGCACGGGCTTAGTTGCTCCGCGGCATGTGGGATCTTCCCGGACCAGGGCTTGAATCCGTGTACCCTACATTGGCAGGTGGATTCTTAACCACTGCGCCCCCAGGGAAGCCCCGTATTTTTTAATTTAGCTGGAGTTCTTCCATAAAGAACAACTTTCCTTTATCACATATTTGGATACACTGAACCACAGTAAGTATAGTAAAGGCAGGGTAAGTATTTTCTTTCCCTTCTGCAGATGGTTTTGTGCTGCTCATCACATCCCCCTGCTCACCTCTGATTTCATTCACAGCTGTGGGAGACAGTCCCAAGCACAGTGAAGTTGTCCCGCCTCCTTCCACCCCTAAGCACACCCTTAGGCATCTCTGTTTCACCTCAGATTTTTCACCAAAGCCTCAAAAGAGTTCAAGAACAGCCCAGAAGAATGTAAATTGATACAGCCACTATGGAGAACAGTATGGAGGGTCCTTAAAAAACTAAAAATAGAACTACCATACAACCCAGCAATCCCACTGCTGGGCATATATCCTGAGAAAACCATAATTTAAAAAGAGTCATGTACCACAATGCTCACTGCAGCTCTATTTACAATATCCAGGACACGGAAGCAACCTAAACGTCCATCGACAGATGAATGGATAAAGAAGATGTGGCACGTGTATACAATGGAATATTACTGAGCCATAAAAAGAAACGAAATTGAGTTATTTGTAGTGAGGTGGATGGACCTAGAGTCTGTCATACAGAGTGAAGTCAGAAAGAGAAAAACAAATACCATATGCTAACACATATATATGGAAACTTAAAAAGAAAAAAGGTTCTGAAGAACCTAGGGTCAGAACAGGAATAAAGATGCAGACATAGAGAATGGACTTGAGGACACGGGGAGGGGGAAGGGTAAGCTGGGAAGAAGTGAGAGAGTGGCATGGACATATATACACTACCAAATGTCAAATAGATAGCTAGTGGGAAGCAGCTGCATAGCACAGGGAGATCAGCTCAGTGCTTTGTGACCACCTAGAGGGGTGGGATAGGGAGGGTGAGAGGGAGGTGCAAGAGGAAAAGATATGGGGATATATGTATATGTATAGCTGATTCAGTTTGTTATAAAGCAGAAACTAACACATTATTGTAAAGCAATTACACTCCAATAAAGATGTTTAAAAAATAAACACCCTTTGTCAAAAGGGAGAATTAAAAAAAAGAAAGAACAGCCCAGAAACAGAGGAGAGATGAAACCCTCAAGACAACCTGTAATTTACAGAGGAGAACGCTGCGAGCCAGTAGATAAATGTCCCAGTCTTCCACCTGGGAAGCATTCTGTACATTTCTCAAAGGTCCTATTTCCTTATGGCAACCTCAATAAAGTGCCCTTCATTGGCTTGTCCTAAACCCCCATTTCACTCTCCCCATTCCCTCATTTGGAGATGAAACCATCTCCAAAATAAACCAGCTTCATGCAAATCCTCATTTCAATGTCTTCTTTCAGGAATTCAAAGACATTATTGTTTCAAACTTTTCAGAATGATGAGTTGGTCCCCTGGCATTGTCCAAAGATGACCAAATGCTTATTTTTTTCAGTAACATCATGGATCCACAAATACTTTGTGTGTATCAACCTGCTGCATTAATTCCTTTTAATGCTCAAATTGCCCCATCTTTGGCTAATCAGTGGAGGCCTCTTCACACTGATCCTGTATCTTTTGAAATGACTCCAGCAATCTTTGAGAGCTTTTTTGCCTTCTGTTATGATAATCCAGGTTCAACTTGTACACTTCCTGCCCCCATCTGCAACCAGTTTCATCTACATGGAGCACCGGTTCCTTTTAGTCAGAAATAATACAACGAGACACAACCTGGGTGCTGTTATAGGGCTGGTCATCACTCCTAGGCCAGAGCTAGACAATACCCATTTTGTTCGAAAGCGAAATAAACCATGTGTCCATGGTGATTACAGTCATCCTTCCAAATTCACAGGGGATTAGTTCCAGAAGCCCCTCAGATACCAAAATCCACGGATGCTCAAGTGCCTTATATAAAATGGATAGTATCCCATATACTTTACTTATTTATTTATTTAAATTTATTTAATTTATTTATTTTATTTTTGGCTGCGTTGGGTCTTCGTTGCTGCACGTGGGCTTTCTCTAGTTGCGATGAGCGGGGCTACTCTTCGTTGCAGTGCGCGGGCTTCTCATTGCAGTGGCTTCTCTTGTTGCACAGCACGGGCTCTAGGCGCGTGGGCTTCAGCAGTTGTGACTCACGGGCTCTAGAGCACAGGCTCAGTAGTTGTGCACGGGCTTAGTTGCTCCGCGGCATGTGGGATCTTCCCGGACCAGGGCTCAAACCCATGTCCCCTGCATTGACAGGCAGATTCTCAACCACTGCACCACCAGGGAAGCCCCCATATACTTTAAATCATCTCTAGATTACTTATAATACCTAATGCAATGTAGATGCTATGTAAATAGGTGTAAATACAATATAAATGAGATGTAAACAGTTGCCCCCAAAAGGCAAATTCAAGTTTTGCTCTATGGAACTTTCTGGATTTTTTTCCCCAATTATTTTTCATCTACAGTGGGTTGAATCCACAGATGCAGAACCCATGGATATGGAGGGCCAACTGTTATTTTCAATTCAAATTTTAGGTTACTAAGTTTTTGCCAAAAGTCTTTGATATTTACATCTTTTTTCCACATTAAAGCTTGACAGGTATAAATAAGAATATAAACAAGAAAATGCTTTATGTCTGTTATGGACTGAATGTTTATGCCCCCCCCAAAAAATTCATATGTTGCAGCCCTATCCCCCAATGTGATGCTGTTAGGAGATGGGGACTCTGAGAAGTGTTTAGGCTAATGTGAGGACATAAGCATGGAGCCCCCATAATGGGATTACTGTTTTTCTAAGAGAGACCAGGGCTCTGTTCACTGCACACACTGAGGAAAGATTATGTGACCTCACAGCAAGAAGGCATCTGTCTATATAAGCCAAGAACGGGGCCCTCAGCAAGAACCCAAAGAATCTGTGTGCACCTTGACCTTGGACTTCCCAGCCTCCAGAATTGTGAGAAATAAACATCTGTTAAGCCATCCAGTCTATGGTATTTTATTACAGCAGCCCAAACTGCCTAAGACAATGTCTGTTATCTCATGTAACCCTCCCAGTCAGCATTTTATAGATTCGAAGACAAAAGCGCAAGTTTATCTTGCCCAAACATACCCTGCTACTGAGTGGCAGGGTCAGAATCTAGCTCTTGGCATTCTGCCTCCACAGTCTATCCTCCTAACTATATTCCATCTTACTGATTTCACTTATAATCCAACCAATAACGTAACCATTATCAAAAAAACTTCAGAAAAATTACAGGTTGCGTGTTAAACCCAAAGGTCAAAGATATGCCAATCTCAAGCAAAATTTTCACTTTGCTCCACAGCTTTAAACCGTACAATCAATTCACATACTAAAACTCAATATTGACATTAAATGGACATGGTTACATATGAATACCAAGAAAGTCAACTATGCTGGAAACTCAGCTAATTCAACTGCCTCAAGATATTATGAAAATTGTATACACTGGCACCTAGGCCCTTAAAGCTAGTCATTTCATGCTAAGTCGCAGTGCAAGACATACAAGTGTACAGACTTGCAACCTTCCATCCAAACCACCTATAAGTCCTAAATGTTCATTTTCTTTACCTTGTTTCTCCCAAAAGGCCATCCCTCCTTTCTTTCTTTCTACTATCACTTATGCAAATCAAGAGAATGACCACTTTCCCACTTCACAGATATAAAGAGGCCGAGGCTTGGATCATGATCTAACACAGCTAATACCAGCTGAAGGCAGGAAGAGAAAACCAAGTCTAACTTAACTTCTAACATTTTCCTCTTTGCCTTGATCTCTTACGCAAAGAGCTGGGACACATGGTCCATATGTGTACTGGTCATTTTCAAACAAAAAGACAAGCCTCTGGACTCAGAGCAGTATGGCCTGGCCTCTTCAACCTGTCACTTGCAGGCACTCTGAACCGGCGGCAGATTTTCATTCTAAGCTGTGCCCAACCAACACAAACTATGCCCAAAGAGGAAGTTCAACCTGGCCAAATTCAATACAATTACTTGTACTAATTGCAATATTCAATACTGTAATTATATCTATCCTTGCTTCTTTTATACAGTTAAAAATTAGCTCCTTAAAAGGTCAACCTCAATTTTTTTTTTTTAAAGCAGAATACTCCAAGTAGATGAATACCTGGGGAAATGATGCATTTCAGATTGCTGGTGATAAGTGTCAACTGGCATAACCCTGCCTCATGACTGACTCGGCAGTCTCTTATCAAATCCTCAGACTAGAAATGCAGCCTCTCAAGCATTCTCCTCCTTACAGTGTCTCTCTAGATAAAGCTGCAACCGACTCAAAAACTTAGCTATAGGGCTTCCCTGGTGGCGCAGTGGTTGAGAGTCCACCTGCCGATGCGGGGGACACGGGTTCGTGCCCCGGTCCGGGAGGATCCCACATGCTGCGGAGCGGCTGGGCCCGTGAGCCATGGCCGCTGAGCCTGCGCATCCGGAGCCTGTGCTCCGCAACGGGAGAGGCCACAACAGTGAGAGGCCCGCGTACCGCAAAAAAAAAAAAAAAACAACTTAGCTCTAAGTTTGTAAACAGGTAAAACTGGGAAGAACCCAAATGTCCAGGTAAAAGGGATAAGCTCAAAGGAAAAAAAAAAAGTACCCCTGCAAAACATATATATATATATATATATATATATACACACACACACATACACATACATGTATATGTATTACATCAAGGATAGAAGTATTCCACATCTTGATAGTGGGTGTACTTTCACAGGTATATATAGCTTTCAAAACTCATCACACCGGGGACTTCCCTGGTGGTCCGGTGGTTAAGACTGCGCTCCCAAAACTTCCCTAAGTGGCGCAGTGGTTAAGAATCCGCTGGCCAATGCAGGCGACATAGGGCTCGAGCCCTGGTCGGGGAAGATCCCACATGCCGCGGAGCAACTAAGCCCGTGCGCCACAACTACTGAGCCTGAGCTCTAGACCCCGCGAGCCACAATTACTGAGCCCGCGTGCCACAACTACTGAAGCTCACGCACCTAGAGCCCGCACTCCGCAACAAGAGAAGCCACAGCAATGAGAAGCCCGCGCACTGCAACCAAGAGTAGCCCCCGCTCACCGCAACTAGAAAAAGCCCTCGCACAACAAAGAACCAACCCAGCCAAAAATAAATAAATAAATAAAATATCAAAAACAGACTCACAAATATAGAGAACAGACTTGTGGTTCCTAAGGGGGAAAGGGGTGGGGGAGGGAAAGTTGGGAGGTTGGGATTAGCAGATGCAAACTATTATACATAGGATGGATAAACAACAAGGTCCTGTTGTACAGCACTGGGAACTATATTCAGTATCCTGTGATAAACCATAATGAAAAATACGAAAAAGAATATATTTATGTATAACTGAATCACTTTGCTGTACAGCAAAAATTAACACAACATTGTAAATTAACTATACTTCAATAAAATTAAAAAACAAAGAGATGTCATTCCAAGGGTGGTCTAAGGAGCATCTACATTAGAATCACCAGGACGGCTTACTTAAAATGAAAATACCCAGGCCCTAATACAGACCTCCTAGATCAGAGTCTCTGGGGATGGGGCAGGGAAATGTGGTTTCACACACACTTAAGTTTGGTGGCCACTGAGGTCTATTTAACAGGGCAAGCCCCATGAAGGCCAAGTCATTTCTACCTTATTGACTATTGTATACTGCCGTGCTTAGCAGATTTCCTGGTTCCTAACAGGCAATTACTCAACAATGCTTCAACAAGGAATAAAGAAACAAAAGACTCTTTTAACACAACAGTTCTAAGTGAGAATCTAAGGTGATTTTTCTGTCATTCCTCAGCTCCCACATCTTCATGGGAATAATATCCATGTCCCACTAGGGAAAACAGAGGTATTTATCTTTTAAAGGTGCACACTACCACCTGCGTCTATGTAGAACAGTCTGACAGCCCTAAGCGTAGTACGGATGGCAACTTGGTAGAATCCAGGAAAGGCTGAATGTTCTTTTATGTGCTGTTCTTATTACTAATGCCTGCAAATATACACTGCTGTCTCTTTTTCTTGTAGGAGACTATATGTCCCTTCAACGGAGGAATATAAAGTTCTTGACCGTCATTAGGATATGTGCAAGGCAAGATGACAGATCACTTTGAAAAATAATAGTTGAATTAATAGGACACAAACTGACCCTTGATTCCTGAATAACCAAAAGATTTCTCTAGTCTTCACACTGAGAATCTGAAAATGTGTCTTTAACCAGAAAAGTCACCACAATTATTTCAACCAAGCACAGAAATGCATGTAGTTGAACATCAGGGACAGTGTCTATTTAAATAAAAGACCCAGTGCCTGTATGACTCTTTCAAAAGTGCAGGGCTTCCCTGGTGGCGCAGTGGTTGAGAATCCATCTGCCAATGCAGGGGACACGGGTTCAATCCCTGGTCCGGGAAGATCCCACATGCCGTGTAGCAGCTGAGCCCGTGAGCCACAACTACCGAGCCTGCATGCTGCAACTACTGAAGCCCGCATGCCTAGAGCCCGTGCTCCACAATGAGAGAGGCCACCGCGATGAGAGGCCCGTGCAGTGCAACAAGGAGTGGTCCCCGCTCACCGCAACTAGAGAGGGCCCGCGTGCAGCAACGAAGACCCAGCACAGCCTAAATAAATAAAATTTATTTTTAAAAAAGTGTAACATTAACACAATATAGCAAATACATATATATTCCTTGAAAATTAGGGTGGTCACAAAGGAATGAAGTACTAAGATACAAAACCTCTAATACGTTTGAGTCAAACTGAAAAATAATCATTCCCGTTTTCCCACAGTTAAACTAATTTTATAAATACCATTACATTTTTTCCCAGCAAGACTCATCATATTTTTTTTCTCTTTTTTTTTTTTTTTTTTTTTTTTCAGTATGCGGGCCTCTCACTGTTGTGGCCTCTCCCATTGTGGAGCACAGGCTCCGGACGCGCAAGCTCAGCGGCCATGGCTCATGGGCCCAGCCGCTCTGCAGCATGTGGGATCTTCCCGGACCAGGGCACGAACCCGTGTCCCCTGCATCTGCAGGCGGACTCTCAACCACTGCGCCACCAGGGAAGCCCCATCATATTTTTTAACAAGTGATTTTACAAGCTGTGTATCTTTTTTTTAATAAACTTATTTATTTATTTATGGCTGCATTGGGTCTTCGCTGCTGCAGGCAGGCTTTCTCTAGTTGTGGCGAGCAGGGGCTACTCTTCATTGCAGTCTGCAGGCTTCTCATTGCAGTGGCTTCTCTTTGTTGCAGAGCACGGGCTCTAGGCACATGGGCTTCAGTAGTTGTGGCATGAGGGCTCAGTAGTTGTGGCTCACAGGCTCAGTTGCTCTGCGGCATGTGGGATCTCCCCAGACCAGGGCTCAAACCAGTGTCCTCTGCATTAGCAGGTGGATTCTTAACCACTGTGCCACCAGGGAAGTCCCACAAGCTGTGTATCTTAAAACTGCTCTATCCAATGGAATATTCACTGGTCACATGAGGCTACTGAGCACTTGAAGTGTGGCTAGCCCAGTCCAAACTGAATTGTTCTATGACTGTAACATATGTAACAGATTTTAAAGACAGTACAAAAATAGGAGTATAATAAGATTTCTCAATTTTTATACTGATCACATGTTAAAAAATTTAAAGTTCTAGACTAGGTTGTATAAAATATTAATTTCACCTGCTATTTTTTAAGTCTACCTGTGGCTACTAGAAAAGTTTAAATTACATATACATAGTTCACATCTTTCAACCGGACAGAGCTGATCTAAAATGTAGTATACTTGTTACTCAAAGGGAAAACTGATTGAATTTTATTTCCATTTATCAAAGTAATTTCAGGATCATACAACATTTTATATGTAATATTTATTTTCCACATAAAAGTCCCCATTACTAAGTAAGCTATATCTGCAAGAAGAGGTGTTTTAAGAGGAGTCAATTTTTAAAAGTGCTGTATTTTGAACATAGGGATACCTCTATATTAATGTTTTATTTCATATTACTGATACCTGGACATGGTCCTTATCCAAGACAAATCCTTGGGTTTGTTTTTTTGTTTTGCTTTTTTAAGTGAGAAAGTTGCAGTTGGTCATTATCAAGTTATATAATCTTCTCATCAACTTTAGCAACTACAACAATCCCAGTACACCTGACAGTTTGAACAATGAAGTTTAGATGCCTTCTTGTTTCCAAGAAGTAGAGTTATACAATTCACATGGTTTATATTACTAATTTTTTTTATATTTCTAATTTTAATATTTTGTATAATCAAGCAAATAAAATAACAATTGTTATTGCTTGCAAGAGAATCAGTATGAAAATTCTGTTTTATGTAATTGAAGAATTTATTTTTCTGATTTGGAGTGTTTTTTTTGTTTTTTTTTTGCGGTACGTGGGCCTCTCACTGTTGTGGCCTCTCCTGTTGCGAAGCACAGGCTCCAGACGCGCAGGCCCAGTGGCCATGGCTCACGGGCCCAGCCGCTCCACGGCACGTGGGATCCTCCCGGACCGGGGCACGAACCCGTGTCCCCCGCATCGGCAGGTGGACTCTCAACCACTGCGCCACCAGGGAAGCCCCGGGCTTTGTCGTTGTTGTTGTTTTGCGGTACGCGGGCCTCTCACTGTTATAGGCTCTCCCGTTGTGGAGCACAGGCTCCGGACACGCAGGCTCAGCGGCCATGGCTCACTGGCCTAGCCGCTCTGTGGCATGTGGGATCTTCCCGGACCAGGGCACGAACCCGTGTCCCCTGCATCGGCGGACTCTCAACCACTGCGCCACCAGGGAAGCCCTCGAGTTTTTTTTTTAATTGAAGTATAGTTGATTTACACTGTTGTTAGTTTTTGGTGCACAGCAAAGTGATTCAGTTATACATATTATTTTTATATTCTTTTTATTATAGGGTATTACAAAATATTGAATATAGTTCCCTGTGCTATACAGTAGGACCTGTTGTTTATTTTATATATAATGGTTTGTCATGTAGCAAGAAAACAAAGATATATAAGTTTAATCCAAATATCTCTGACATTCCTCATCCAGGGCAACTCAACTCTTTTCTTCCAAGATATAACCATACTAGACTTTGCAGATAACCTTGCACTATCATTATACACAAAAACACATTATGACTAACATCTCCATGCCCATGGAGGACACAAGTCTCTCAAAGGAAGAAACTCCTGGTCATATTTATTATATAGATATGATTGGCCAAAAAGTTTAACATAAGCCAGAAGGAGAGAGTACACTGAGCACCAAAAGGTATAAAAGGCTCTCACCTTTGCAGAGTAATTACCCTCAAGTGTATCTGGAACTCATCTACCTGCCCTCAGGCTTTCTCTGTAACACAGACACCAAGAGTTTAAAACGGCCCTTTCTGCCCCCCTTCCAAAATGTTGTAACCCTTTTGAAAGCTTTACTATCAGAAAAACCATCGGAATCTGTCATTAACAATCTGTACAGGACATTAAATTTTAGTGGGCTGGACTTTAGACTTTAACACCTTGTAAAAATGTTGAAATAAAAACTTATGCATTTTCAAAACACTTAAGAACATGTTAAACAGCCAAGCACTTTAATTAATTGCCTAAAGACCGACTTGTAAAAACAAGTGCAAAAACCTAGGCGATAGTGACAGATCGTCCACCAGGGGGCAGCACACCCGGAATCTGACACACCTCTCACCACCATCTGTTCACATATCTCGTTTTTTGTTTTTGTTGTTGTTTTTAACACAGGCTTCAGAAGGGCTGGGGAAAGACCTAGGTCAAAGTTTTAACGTTTTTTTCTAAGAGGTTCTACATCATACACATACACCTACATTTAGCATGTTCTACTGATGATGAAATCCGGAACACATCTTAAACGTAAGAGTATCAGTTACAGGGAATTCCCTGGCATTGCAGTGCTTAGGACTCTGAGCTCTCACTGCCGAGGGCCTGGGTTCAACCCCTGGTGGAGGGACTAAGATCCCACAAGCCCCCACGGTGAGACCAAAAAACAAAAAAGTTACAAGTATTCAGGATCGTAAATACCTTCCCTATAGATTTATCTGCTGGACGTCATTAAAATATTTACTCCTATGTTTATAACTTTAGGTATTTGGGGACTTGGGAACGCTTTAAATATGTAGTGGGTAAATTTTTAAAACTAGCTACAGATTTCTATCTTCATTCTCATACAAGCATAAAAAGCAACAGGAAAAATACTATATATGCAGCTTGGTCTATCTTTCCAAGAAGCCTATAAATTCAGAGTCATAACAGTTATGAGGTCAAACAAATAGCTTCAAAACAACCAACCAGAACCAGATCTGATTTACTTGTAACAACACACATACCTTAAAATTCTGTAGATTAAATATATCTCTCTCTATATATAGATATATATAATTTCAGAATCTTAACAGCTCTCATGTCTTCCAGAAACCGCAAATTACCTAAGCAGACCGTCTGAAAAACTCAGCCCAGCTATGCATTTAAAGTTACTGCCAATTACGACAATAGCTAAAAATGTTAATGTACATATCATTCTTTTTTTTTTTTTTTTTTTTTTTTTGCGGTATGCGGGCCTCTCACTGTTGTGGCCTCTCCCGTTGCGGAGCACAGGCTCCAGACGCACAGGCTCAGCGGCCATGGCTCACGGGCCCAGCCAGGCTCAGCGGCCATGGCTCACGGGCCCAGCTGCTCCGCGGCATGTGGCATCTTCCCGGACCGGGGCACGAACCCATGTCCCCTGCATCGGCAGGCGGACTCTCAACCACTGCGCCACCAGGGAAGCCCCATCATTCTTATAAATTTGCTTTCTTAATTTAATAAGATTACTATAAAATGTTAATCGTGGGCTTCCCTGGTGGCGCAGTGGTTAAGAGTCCGCCTGCCGATGCAGGGGACTCGGGTTCGAGACCTGGTCCGGGAAGAACCCACATGCCGTGGAGCAACTAGGCCCGTGCACCACAACTACTGAGCCTGCGCTCTAGAACCCGTGAGCCACAAGAGAAGCCACCGCAATGAGAAGCCTGTGCACCACAACGAAGAGTAGCCCCCGCTCGCCGCAACTAGAGAAAGCCCGCACAGAGCAATGAAGACCCAACGCAGCCAAAAATAAATAAATAAAATAAATTTAAAAGTAAATAAATAAAATGTTAATCTCTTTCAAAATTTTAAGTTAACGCTTTCCTGTCTCTCTGGCACCTGGGCACACTGGTCATTGGCAGGACTCAACAGATAAGTTGAAAGAAAACAAAACTGAAAATGAGCCACAGAAGCTTTAAAATTCAATCTCTTGAAGAAGATTTATTATCAATTGGCTCTGGATTAAAGGCATCTTGGAAATTTTTAAGTTTTGCGCAATCAGTAATTTAAAACTTTATTTTCAAATATCTCAATTCTTAGCATTTTTTGTGTTTTCTTCATTATTGGAATAACAAGAAATATACATACACAAACTCAGACTTTGCTGAGACCAATTCCAGATTCTAAAAGGTTTTAGTGTTTCAAATTTAATCAAAAGTTAAATATTTGTTTTAGGTATTCTGATGTTATAAAAATATCCATCTAGTCCTTTGATAAATATAGAGATTTAGAGTGGCAGTATTTAAACCAAATTAAAAATTACAATGAAACTAGCTAACTAGAATTTTATATCTGACCAAACCATTCAGAAGTTTAGTGAAATTTTAATTTAATAAAATCAATTAAAGTTAAAATTTAAATTAATAAAATTTAAAACTTGTTTTGAAAAAGTTAAATACTAATACCCATATGAAAAGCTAACATACACAAAACTAAAACGTGTCAGATCTACATATTTATACAGTATAAACAGTAATATTTTAAAATAAACTTAATAAATTGTTTAAAATTCAAGACAACTAATCTTGGATATATTATGCAGTAATGAATTACTAGCTGTAATTCTATTATGAGATGCTTAGTAACATTTAATTATGTAGTTTATTTAAGACCTATTAAACAAGTCTATAAATTCAGAATCAGCCAGACTGATGTTCACTATATGTCTTAGACTTCCATTTGGAATTAAAACACACCATTATTTCATTTGTGAAAAATTTATTAATGTAACTTCACTTTAAAATATTTATATTAACAGTTTAAAAACTAAAAATAATTTCCTTCTTTAAAATCCTGAACTATTATCTTTTCACTTGCAAATCAGTTTCAGTATTTTCCAGAGTATTTTAATAAGTTTTCTCTGGAAAAACCCTAACTTTAAAAATAAACAGCCGTTTGGGAATCCAAAAAAGCAGTTTAAGAACACCATTTTAAAAGAAGAAAAAACTGAAGTATTAAAAGTAAAATTAAAGGTTTTAAAGATTTTTAAAGAAATTTTTACAAACAAAAAAGTTGGGGGGAAAAAATCAGAATTAAATTTAGAGCACTGAACTAGTTCCAGTTAATCTAATACATTATGTACATGCTATTTAAAAGGACTACTCTGAGGTTTTTCAGAGGTTTGGTGGGTTTTTTGTTCTTTTCTAATTTTTGGTTTAACATTGCACAACACATTTCTTCGTTCCGTAACTGATGATGGGGTAAAACCACATGCTGGAGTTTTCAGAAAATTAGAATCATCTATAACAAGTACTAATAATGAAACATAACATACTGTTAATATTCTATTCATAACAAACACATTTAAACAAGCTTTAATGAATCTGCAGCCCAGATATGAGTAAATATACTTTACTCCTAACTCAACACTCCACTATTTTAATAGTATTGAACATACTATATTATCACGATTTTCCCCCCTCCCAGCTTCCAAAGCACCTTTAAAACTGTTCTTTAAAACTTCAAAATGGTAAGGGGCAGAACTAAACTATACTTTTCTAAAAAGTATGCAATCGTAGATTCTTGTGTATGTATACAAGTCTCCTCCCCAACAACAACAAAACCACAAGAAACTACAAAGTGGGTGCATTTGGGGAAGGAGAAAAAGATCATTTCAATCATTCTAATGGTTTAAACTTTGCCATGTATACTATGGTTTTTTTTTTTTAATCTTCCAGCTTTTTAAACTACCATAGAAAAAACAAGTTTTGCGCGATTCTTGTGGGTGTTCTGTATACAATACAGTATCTCAAAGAAAAACAGTTTAAGATACATTTGATTTTAGTGTGCATACCACTCACCAACAGATCTAAGATTAAACAGGAACATTTTTTCCAGTTGTTATTTTTCCCTTCCCACACCTGTTTTTCCACAAACTGAAAATATACATTATATTACATTATAATTTACCTATAAATAGTTAAATTATAATATCCATGAGATATTTTATATTCTCTTTTTGAACCAAGTCTTCAAAATCCAGTGTGTATTTTACACATAGACATCTCAGTTTGGACTAGCCACATTCTGACTGCTTGATAGCCACGTGTGGCCAGTGGCTGCCCTAGTGGGCAGCGCAGTCCTAGACCCTAAGCTTCACGAGAGCAAGTTCTTGTCTTCTGTTCACTTCTGTCTCCCAAGAACCTAAAGCAGTAGCTGGAATGTAATAAACACTCAACAATTTGTTGAATGGATCATTTAAAAACTGCCAAGATCAGCAAAACAAAGCCATTTAAAAAAGAAAACTTAATGGCAAGCTACCAAGCTTTCTCAAACCAATAAAAATATAAGAAATGGAAAAGACTTGCGAAATACCTTGAAAGGTCATTGTTGTATTTAATTCTTGAAAAGAAAAGAATCATTGCCTAGGGGCTTCCCTGGTGGTGCAGTGGTTAAGAATCCACCTGCCAATGCAGGGGACACAGGTTCGAGCCCTGGTCTGGGAAGATCCCACATGCCGCAGAGCAACTAAGCCCATGCACCACAGCTACAAAGCCTGCGCTCTAGAGCCCGTGAGCCACAACTACTGAGCCTGCGCGCCACAACTACTGAAGCCCGCACGCCTAGAGCCTGTGCTCCGAAACAAGAGAAGCCACCACAATGAGAAGCTTGAGCACCACAACAAAGAGTATCCCCCACACGCGGAGAAAGCCCACGTGCAGCAACAAAGACCAAACGCAGCCAAAAATAAGTTAATTAATTAAATTTTTTAAAAAAATCATTGCCTGAGAGAAGAAAACTACTCCTGCGATAGGAACAAAACTAGTTATTTTCTAAATTTAACTAACTTACATAGGGCAAGGAAAGCTGGCTGAAATGTGTCAGAGGCTTGACTCTTTACTTGGTCATCCTTACAAATACAATGAATCAGCACAAGCTTCCAGCCTCAAAACATGTAAACTGTCTGATGGTGCTCTTAGATTCTATTAGTTTTCTCTAACATTCTAGGAATAACCAAAGGTTATCATACTGAAGGTACTGAAGGCCATTCATTTTCTTAGGCAAGACTTGTACTCATCATGTAGGGTTCACTTTGGTTTGAGGAACTTAAAGCCTAACTGTGGCTGCCCAAACGCCCAAACTCACTTCATTTTGCTCATGCACGTTGAAATGCTCCCTAACTATTTGTCTCTTATACACCTAGATTTCTCTTTTGTGTTTAGTTTCTTATATTTTTTTTCCATTTTTTTTCTCTTCCCACACCTGTTTTTCACAAACTGACTTGTGTAAAATTCCCTCTCAAGGCTAACATGCCATGGAGTTGAATAAAATCCTCAGTTGATCTTGCCATCTGTTGTGTTATGATGTAAATACACATTCACAGGAATACCTAATCCAAATAATTTCAAACATCACATTACTGTAGAGGAGCAATTCCCAATATACAGCATGTGGACTCCTGGTTGGGGGCGGGGGGGGGGTCCCTGAGACATTTTCAAAGAGGTACAAGAAGTCAAAACTATTTCTATAATACTACTAAGATGTTATTTGTGTCTTTCACCGTGTCGACATTTGCCCTGATGGTGCGAAAACAATGGTGGGTAAACTGGCTGGCACCTTGGCGTGAATCAAGGCCATGGCACTAACCTGTGGTACTCATAATCATTGTATTCTTCACCGGCACTTGCAGTAAAAGTTAATTCATTTCATTTTTAAATGTCCTTAATGAAACAGTAAAAATTATTAATTTTCTTAAATAACCCTTGAGTACACATCCTGTTAATATCTATGTGAAGAGAAGGGCAGTACACATGAAGCACTTGGGCTGCCTAATATGGTTGTCTGCAGAAAAAGCACTGTGCAAGAGTGAACCAGCCACGTTTCACAGAGCGCCATTTTTACTTGAAAGAGCTATACACTAACTGTGGTTATTTAAGATTGAATGTCTGGTGGACATTTTCTCAAAAGAGAACATCAACCAGTTAATTCAAGAAAAACTAACAGCATTTGTTGCCAATGACTGAATTTAAGCTTTTAAGTAAAAATCAGAATTTCAGCAAAAATATCTACCACCTTGAACTTTGACAGTTTCCCAATACTTCGGGATAAAAATGCAAGAAAGACCAATGGATTTTTGTTTGTTTGTTTTACTGTGCTTTGCTTTAGTGCACTTTGCAGATTTTTTTTTTACTTGCCTTTTTTTTTAATGGAATTGTATGGTATTGGTACAAAACAAGAAATATAGATCAATGGTACAGGATAGAAAGCCCAGAGATAAACCCACGCACGTATGGTCACCTAATTTATGACAAAGGAGGCAAGAACATACAATGGAGAAAAGACAGCCTCTTCAATAAGTGGTGCTGGGAAAACTGGACAGCTACATGTAAAAGAATGAAATTAGGACATGCCCTAACACCATAAACAAAAATAAACTCCAAATGGATTAAAGACCTAAATGTAAGATGGGACACTATAAAACTCTGAGAGGAAAACATAGGAAAAACACTCTTTGACATAAACCACAAAAAGTTCTTTTTTGACCACCTCCTAGAGTAATGAAAATAAAAACAAAAATAAACAAATGGGCCCTAATGAAACTTAAAAGCTTTTGCACAGCAAAGGAGACCATAAACAAGATGAAAAGACAACCCTCGCAATGGGAGAAAATATTTGCAAACGAAGCAACTGACAAAGGATTAATCTCCAAAATATACAAACAGCTCACGGAGCTCAATATCAAAAAAACAAACAACCCAATTAAAAACTGGGCAGGAGACCTAAATAGACATTTCACCAAAGAAGATATACAGATGGCCAAGAAGCACATGAAAAGCTGTTCAACATCACTATTAGAGAAACGCAAATCAAAACTACAATGAGGTATCACCTCACACCTGTCAGAATGGCCATCATCAAAAAATCTAGAAACAAGAAGAAAAAAAAAAATCTAGAAACAATAAATGCTGGAGAGGGTGTGGAGAAAAGGGAACCCTCTTGCACTGTTGGTGGGAATGTAAATTGATACAGCCACTATGGACAACAGTATGGAGGTTCCTTAAAAACTAAAAATAGAACTACCATATGATCCAGAAATCCCACTACTGGGCATATACCCTGAGAAAACCGTAATTCAAAAGGACACATGTACCCCAATGTTCACTGCGGCACTGTTTACAATAGTCAGGACATGGAAACAACCTAAATGTCCAATGATAGATGAATGGATAAAGATGATGCGGTACATATATATACAATGGAATATTAGCCATAAAAAGGAATGAAACTGGGTCATTTGTAGAGATGTGGATGGACCTAGAGTCTGCTATACAGAGTGAATAAGCCAGAAAGAGAAAAACAAATATTGTATATTAACACATATATGTAGAATCTAGAAAAATGGTACAGATGAACCTATTTGTAGGGCAGGAATTGAGACACAGACGTAGAGAAGAGACATGTGGACACAGGTGGGGAAGGGGAGGGTGGGATGAATTGGGAGATTAGGCTTGAGATAAATACACTACCATGTGTAAAACAAATAGCTAGTGGGAACCTGCTGTATAGCACAGGGAGTTCAGCTTGGTGCTCTGTGATGACCTAGATGGGTGGGATGGGGGGAGTGGGAGGGAGGTCCAAGAGCCAGGGGATATAGGTATACACATAGTTGATTCACTTCATTGTACAGCAGAAACTAACACAACATTGTAAAGCAATTACTCCAATAAATTTTTTTTTTTAATTTAAAAATTTGGGCTTCCTTGGTGGTACAGTGGCTAAGAATCTGCCTGCCAGTGCAGGGGACATGGGTTCGAGACCTGGTCCGGGAAGATCCCACATGCCGAGGAGCAAGTAAGCCTGTGCGCCACAAGTACTGAGCCTGCACTCTAGAGACCAAGAGGCACAACTACTGAGCCTATGTGCCACAACTACTGAAGCCCGTGCGCCTAGAGCCTGTGCTCCACAAGAGAAGCCACCGCAGTGAGAAGCCCGCACACCACAGAAAGAGAAGCCCCTGCTCGCTGCAACTAGAGAAAGACTGCAGGCAGCAAGGAAGACCCAATGCAGCCAAAAATAAATAAATAAATCTATTTTTTTTAAAAATCTACCCTCTAAAGCTCAAAAATGAGTAAATTCAAAATGTCCCAGACAGTCAAATTAAGGCTAGGGATCCTCTTTGCTTGGAAAGTAGACAATGTTTCACCAGATTACCTAATACCTATTAAAATGTAATGAGTGATATAACAAAACCTAAAAGTTTATCTGCATATATTTTGGACTCCCACCCAAAGACCTTTTCACCAAGTCCTGCCTAGTGATTTCAACTCCTTTACAATACTGTTGATTAAAACTATGCTTACAGACCACACAAAACTATGAAGACTAGGTTGTGTTCCATAATACTTGAAGGGTATTCACATTTTAAGTTCTAACAGATACTCCCAAATGGCACGCCAAGAAGTCTTTGCCAATTTACATTCTAGCCGTTTGAGTGCCCATTCCTACACACTCTTGCCAACACCAGGTATTATCAATCTTGTTCATTTTTCCCAACTTGATAGGCAAAAATGCCATTACAATTGGCATTTCCCTAATGACTAGTGAGATACGGTATCTTTTCCTAAGTAGATTGGCCTTTCAGATAACCCCTTCTGAACTGCTGCTTATCCTTTGTACATTTTTGTAGTATGTTGTCTACCTTTTTGAGATTAACAGGAGTTCTTTATCTCCTAGTCTTTTTTTTTTTAATAATATGATCTCTCTTAAGAGAATTTCCTAACTAGACACATTTTAGGGATGCTAAGACCTACACATCCAGACATAAAGTACAAACTTTTTTTAATACAAACTCTTAACTTATTCACAATGCATAACTCATACTCTACAAAGAAGTGTGAAACATTGCTATGTATCTGTACATGTGAGAGCAAACTATGGGATTAAGCAGGAATAGATACACTCAACTCTTATTTTCAATCTCCACTTGTAAATACACAAGTTTACTAATATGAGACAACACCACTTAGGTGTCAGATACTCCAAGAAGTCCTTTACAAACATTACCGTTTAATTCCCAACGACCTCGTGCAATAAGTTTTATTGCCCCTATTTACAGATAAGCGGAGAAATCCAGAGTAGCATCAGTTTGCCTGGGATCACAGAGATGAGCAAGGATTCTAAGTGACGTCTGTGTGATTCGAAGCAAGATACCACTGACCCTCCCAACAGTTTGTGTACTGCTGCCCCTAATTTTGCTCAGTCAATAGTGTGTGCACAGTGGAATCTAAAATATGACACAAATGAACCTACCTACGAAACAGACTCACAGACAGAGAACAGACTTGTGGTTGCCAAGGGGGTGGGGGGGGATGGAGTGGGAGGTTGGGATTAGCAGATGCACACTATTATATATAGAATGGATAAACTGTAAGGTCCTCCTGTATAGCACAGGGAACGATATTCAGTATCCTGTGATAAACCATAATGGAAAAGAATAAAAAAAATAATGTATATGTATAACTGAATCACTTTGCCACACAGCAGAAATTAACACACTGTAAATCAACTATACTTCAATTTAAAAAAAATTATAAAAGTAAAAAAATTGGGAGAGAAATGGGAAAAGAAGGTAAAAGGCAATATAAGAACATTGACCTCATCATTTTAGTTTAGGGAGGGAGGGAGATATCATCTAAACTGACATAAAAAAATAGAAGACTAAGTACACGTCAATGAAAAATTAGTTGATCTAAGAAAGAAATGGAAGATCTAGGAGTTGTCTTGTTGACGCTCGAAGAATGTTGCTCTTTATGGCTGAGCAGGTATTTCTGCTGATGGGGGAGGTTTGGTCAATGCCTAATGCAGATACACAATGCACAGTGCGGAGAGAGGGGAGGCCACAGGGCAGAGAACATTTTTTTATGTTTAAATTTTCCTGGGAATTCCCTGGCAATCCTGTGGTTAGGACTCCACGCTCTCAGTGCAGAGGGCCCAGTTCGATCCCTGACTGGGGAATTAAAAGTCCACGGGGCATGGCCAAAAAATTAAAATTAAAAAATAAATTTTTCTTGCCTTGCTTAAAAAAAAAAAAAAATAGTGTGTGCACATAGAAGGGTCTCATTTTCCTCCAAAGGTTCATTATATCATTTGAGATGTCTTAATAAAATCAAATAATACCAGGTGGTTTAATCATTACCATGGACTAAAACTATGGCCGTCATAACTGACCTTAAAAAAGCGGCATAGGCTCAGTCAGCCTTACTACAGGGTTCCTAGGCCTCTCACGATTTACCCTAATCACCCTGTCAGAGGGTGTCCTGGGAACAGCTCCATGCCCCATGTAATGTTCCGGGGCACAGCCGTTTCCAGGAAGCACTTAAGAGGTAAAAGCAGCTGAACATAATCGCTGGTGAGCAGATCCCCAAATTAACCCAAGCATCAAGTCTTGCATGAGATGATCCCAAATAACCATCTGCTAAATGACATTAACTAAACTGAGTGAACTCCTAAAGTTAAACGCATGAAGAATCAGATCTCCTGAGCCCAGCAGAACACGGGGTGCCCTTGCTGCCCCTCTGGGCTCAGGCTCCACCACAGTCCTGCCTCACACTTGGGCCTCTCTAATTCCGAACAGCTTGCCATTCCCCCGCACACACCAGGGTATTTCACACTTACACGCCTTGCCTCCTGCTGTCTCTTCTGCCTTTCCCATCCCCACCGCACAGTTAGCCTCAGTTGCCTTCACATGCCTTGCTCTCTGAACCTATGCCTGGCTGGCTGCACCAACACTCAGCTAAGCCCAATGCGCCTCCTGTGTTTCTGGGGCATCCCATATATACCTCATGATGTATTTACCACTTCTCTACCTGCAGAGATATTAATCCACCTCTGGGATCACTGGCACTGTGAGTCACTGTTAGTGCTGAAAACAAAAGTATCACTCAGGGATTGAGACAGAACAAAGTACAAGTCACTATACTCCATGTACTTTTCTTTAGAACAAGTATCTTATTCACCTTTCTAGCCCCTGAAACCTAGTATCGAACTGCCTACAAGCACAGGTGCTCCATCTATGCTTGTTAAACTAAAAATTTTTTATAAGCCGTAAGGCATGAATTCACTTCTGAAACTCAAAAACAATGCGGAAATAGGTAAATGTGCACACCAAAAATACAGAAATTAAAAATTTTCAACCACACTTATCTCTCCAAAGAAAAGCAAGAGCTTCTCCATTTTTGTAAGAACAGCTGACTTTAAAAAAGTAGTAAACATTTGGGGATCACTGGAAAAAACTCTATCGTCATCACAGGTTTTCTTAAATAAGCTCACCAATCATCGGCCCAGCTCCAGTGGCAAAGCTGAGGAGGACTTTGCTGTGAAAACTAATTCTTTTTGTTGTTGCGTTTTGTTGTCTTTGCTTATTTTGCTTTGAAAACTAATTCTGAATCAAATTTCTCCTCAAAATATTACTTAGTAAAGCTCCCACTGCAAGTAAGTATTGTTAGTTTCTGAGGTAAGATCCAAAATTCAAGGTGGTAAGTGTAAGAGAACATAAACTTCAGGTATTCGAACTTTATGTTTTCAGAATTTAATCTTTATAGCTTTTGACGTAATTTTTACATGCAAGGGACACAAATGAATCAGGACCTAAACTTGTGAGAGTCAGCAGAACATCCATGGTAGAAAGAATAAGGCTGTTCCTAGAATGATACAGTCCTCCATGCTTGAAAAGACTGTTTTATGGGCTTCTATGGTGGCGCAGTGGTTGAGAGTCCGCCTGCCGATGCAGGGGACACGGCTTCGTGCCCCGGTCCGGGAAGATCCCACATGCCGCGGAGTGGCTGGGCCCGTGAGCCATGGCCACTGAGCCTGCGCGTCCGGAGTCTGTGCTCCGCAACGGGAGAGGCCATAACAGTGAGAGGCCCGCGTACCGCAAAAAATTAAAATTAAAATTAAAAAAAAGTAAACTTACGTTTTCGGCAGAGCACTTCCAAATTTAAATGTGCATGTCTTTTGACATAGCAATTTTCAGTCTAACAATTTACCTTATAGAAATATCCAACCAAGCTTCCCTGGTGGTGCAGTGGTTAAGAATACACCTGCCAATGCAGGCAACACGGGTTCGAGCCCTGGTCCGGGAAGATCCCACATGGCACAGAGCAAATAAGCCTGTGCACCTCAACTACTGAGCCTGTGCTCTAGAGCCCACGTGCCACAACTACTGAAGCCCGCGCCACAACTACTGAAGCCCATGCGCCTAGAGCCCATGCTCTGCAACAAGAGAAGCCACTGCAATGAGAAGCCCGCGCATAGCAACGAAGAGTAGCCCCCGCTCGCCACAACTAGAGAAAGCCCGCACATAGCAACAAAGACCCAACTCAGCCAAAAATAAATACATTTATTAAAAATATATATATATCCAACCAAGAGTCCTATGACATACATATACTTATGCTCCACTGAAATCACTATGAAAAGAACATTTAAATTGTTGCAACTATTTATATTGTTGCAATGCAACTTGGTTTAAGGAGAGTGAACTATTTGCACCTACACTGAAGATTCTTCAGGATACATTATTTAGTAAAAGCACAAAAAATAAACAGTATGATTTGATTATTAAATTAAAAAGTGTGGATACATGCACAGAAAAATTTCTGAAAAATAATATACAAAGTTACCAGCTATAAGACATGGGAAATACATGGGGATAGGGAGGATTAAAGAACAAATATTTTCACATTTTCATAATTCATGTGTTTTGAATTAATTTACATGTATACATTTGTTAAGAATTCATCAAGATGTTTAATATTCATATACTCTATCGTAACTAGGTTATACCTTAATTTTTTTTAATACATACTCAATGAAGATAAAAACAAAAAGACACCACCCAAAGATTTCTACTTTTATGAGTCCACATCCCAAACAGAACAAAAATTTTTCATATTTCTGTCATCACCACCAAATGTAATATACATCCAGCCTTCACATTTGAATCTCAAGAGGAAAAAATGTAACAGCTGCCATGGGAGTGACTACTGGGTGATGCTCTATTGATGCTTTATACACATCCCCAGGATCCTATGAGGCATCCTTTCCATTCTAACCTCCCAGATTTGATCTCCTCATCCTTAAACATTTATCATCATGAATTCAGAAAGTAGAGTTGGGATTCAAACCCAGATGTAACATTCTTCTGGCTACACCCTTCAGTTCAACAAGAGCACATGAGGCAAGCACCAGGGCTCCTCATCAATATGTTTCAGTACGGGCTTCCCTGTTGGCGCAGTGGTTGAGAGTCTGCCTGCCAATGCAGGGGGCACGGGTTCGTGCCCCGGTCCGGGAGGATCCCACATGCCTCAGAGCGGCTGGGCCCGTGGGCCATGGCCGCTGAGCCTGCGCATCCGGAGCCTGTGCTCCGCAACAGGAGAGGCCACAACAGTGAGAGGCCCGCGTACCGCAAAAAAAAAAAAAAGATGTTTCAGTACGATTTCCCCCTCCTACTCTCTCCCAATCCTTAGTATTCCAAGTTTAAGAGACTTCTTTCCGCAAGGCAGGATCCTACTAAACTTGGTAACAAGGCGGGACAACCAGGCACCATGGACTCCACACAGGACACCTCTACCTCCTTTGCCATCTAAAACGCATGCTGTGAATCACAATCACCTGCCTGGGATAAAGCCATGACATCTACCTCCTCATGCCCTCTGTTCTACTCTCATATCTCCTTAGGCCCCCTCCAACTTCCCTGCAATTCATTTATACTAAGATGAAGCTGCTTAAAAAAAAAAAACAAAAAAACCTTCAAGGAAAAAGTAGTCTCATTTTCTGTCTTAAAACAGGATGTCCGGATATTTTTATTCTGCAGTAAGCCCCGGATTCCAGACTACCTGTACCTGTCTTTTTCCTGCAAGAAAACAATAAATCAACCCTTCAAAGAAGCCAAACAAGATTTCTTTTTTCTTCAGAGAAAGCAAGAAACAGGACATCTCTGCTCCAACTTGCCACTGCAAACAAGATCAGGCTGCTGTGTAAGCTACTTTTTGAGGATTTGACAACTTTAAATGGGAGAAATGAAGACAGGGCAGAGTCACAGGACCTGGAAATGGGTTCTACTAATCACCTGCAGTGCCATGGGCAAGTCAATTCTTCTCCCAGGGCTTTACGGGAAAATCCTTTGGTAAAGCAACTAATACCGTTTTTAAAAAACCCTATTGTGCTATCTCATTTTTATTAGTTTTCTCTCTTAAAATAGTAGGTGTTTAACACATTCTGAAGGTAGCATTCTATTAATTAAAGGACTTGCATAGACAAAGAAAGTCTTAAAAGAGTTATTCAGACCAAGTCACCTGTCTCAAAATCAAGTGCTCTAACATATCACCTTGTTTTGGTGACTCCTGTGGCCAAAGACAGCATTCATAATTTGAGAAGGAGGCTACTTTACCAAGGACCAGATTTTTTAATATGCAAAAATGAGAGAATTTAGGGCACTTCAAGGGTTTCTTATATTTCTTATAACTTAAATTTTATTAATAAAATGGACGGAATGATTTATTCAAGTATACTAAAATAACAAAGTGATTAAAGTATTTTAAACCTTGCCCATAATATTCAAAAATATTGTGGCCATTAGTTTCAGCCTTTGCTTGTCTTTAATCAAGTATTTAGACAAGCGCATAGAAGCACTGGACTTTGCACTGTTTTGGAACCAAATATGTACTAATAAAAAGCAGAATGGGTTGTCCACGGGAAAGCGAGCTCACAGTCACCAGAAGGGTGAAAACAGACGCCAGAGGGTAGGGCAACTGTTACCAACAAGTCTTGTCCACTGAACAAGAGGAGGATCTACTAACCTTAGGAGCCGCTTCCATCTCTAGCAACTTATAAATAGAACATACTTATAGATGTTTCTGGAACATAAAAAAAAAAAAACTAAGAGACTAATAAATGAATTCTGGATGAAAGGCTGTATTCCAGGTTGCTCCAAAATTTGTAAATCGCTCTCCATTTATTTACAGCACAGCCAGAAGGCTGAGACTTAACACTGCTCCCACTCACTTTTTCATCCATCTAAAGCACAAACTCTCAGTGATACTCTACACAGTTGATTACTTTCCTTCTCCACAGGCTTTCTTCACTTCTCTCCCAGAAACAGTTCGCTGTGCTTGACTTCCGCTCATCACTGACCTCCTTCACTCTCCTCTGCTGGTCCTTCCTTCCTCCTAGAGCTCCAGGCTCAGTTCCTTGATGATCTTGTCCAATTCCATGATTTCAATACTACAAGCTAATGAAGCCTCTAATGCTCACCTCCGCTTCCTACCTTCTCCTGGGCTCCAGACCAATATATCCAACCACCTACTTGACGTCATCATTTACATTTCTAATAAGCTTTAGAAACAAAATATGCCAAAAGTAAAGCTCCTGACTTCCACCCAAGAACCTGTTTGTCTCACAATACTCTCCATTTTGGTCAATGGCACCACCTTCCAACCAGTCGTTCTGGTCAAAAAACCTTGTCATCCTTTCCCCTTCTCACACCTCTCATCCAATCCATCAGCAAACCCTATTAGCTGTTCCGTAGAAATAAACAGAGACTGACCACTACTCGTTACCTCAAAAGTTAACACCATGCTCTCTTACCAGCATATTACAAGGGGACTGGCTCCCCATTTCTAGCGCTAAATGCTATTTTCAGGTATTTTATGTTCTAAGCATTTTCAAGCCTAAATGCTCCCCTCCTTCAATTTGTGGAAGATCTACAAAGATGGCCACCATCAATCCCTCCTCTGTGTACATGCATGCCACTCCACCATCAAGAGAGGGAAGCTATTTCCACATCCCCCTTGAACCTGTCCTGGCCTCGTGGCCTGCCTTTATCAATAGAATGGGATTAAAAGCAACAACGTGCCAATTCTGCACCTAGCCTTTAAGAGGCCCCACAGCTTCTGATTTCACTTGCGGTAGCCAGCCAGGGGCCACTACGGAGTGATGAGATACCGAGTAGAGAAAGATGACCTGGATAAGCACCAAGAGGCCAGACATGTGAGTGAAGTCTTCTTGTACCTTTTAGCCCAGCTTAGTAAATGACCCAAAATGATACCACGTGGAAGAGAACTAACCACCTAACAGACCCATATGACCATAGGAAAAAGTAAGTTGCTGCTGTTCCGAGCCACCAGTTTTCAGAGGGCTGAGATAGAGAACTGAAACATCATAATGACAATCAACATCCTAAACAACTAAGTGATAATGGCCGATATTCTAAGGACTCAGGCCTTGTTCAGCTTAGAGTTCCACTAGATTTTAACAGCATTTTTTTTTCATTTCAAAGTTTGGTTTGAGGAAACAATAATTCCATAATTTCAAACCTTTTCCTAATCAAGTTAAATGGCCTCAGCATAATTCTCTCAAACACATAATTTATGTACTATGGACTCCCCTTCAGGGCAACAAAATTCCTATACTGTATTGATATTTATTATAGCTGTGTTTATTTACCAAATACTTACCAAACAGCAATTTCAGACCATGATAAATTTTAATAGAACACCGAAAACTGTTTGCAACCAGCTTTCAAGCAAAACTCTGTAGTCAAAGCCCATTTGTAAACATCAGATTTATGGGGCAGAGATCTTAAGTAAACATGCCAATCCAGGGACTTCCCTGGCAGTCCAACGGTTAAGACTTCACACTTCCAATGCAGGGGTCACGGGTTCAATCCCTGGTCAGGGAACTAAGATCCCACATGCCATGTGGCCAAAAAAAAACAAAAACAAAAACCAAACAAACAACAACAAAAAATTCTATGCCTGTGGTGACTGTTACACACAACTCTGTAAATATACCAAAAATCACTGAATTGCACAAGTAAAGCAAGTGAATTGTATGGTATGTAAATTATAACTCAATAAAAATTTTTAAAAATAAAAATGCCAATCCTATCCCTTGGTCACTGCTCCCACACTGCCACCTCCTGTCTTATGACTCTAGAAGCTTGAATCAGAGTCAACAGTTGATAAAGGAAACTCAGCTAAGAATAGCACAGACTCTCTCCTTCCTCCCAGACGAAACCAACCACCAGCGTTCCTGAATGGATAATTCACTTTTCAAAATTAGTTACTGCTAGAAAAGTTGCTGTCTGAATGCTGCTAAAGACTATTAAAATGGAGTTGCTTCAAAACATATATCAAGGTGGCTCAACAGCTTCACTTTAATACAAAATCCCAGACCTATAACAACACATGACCTACAGTAGTGTGGCTCACAAAAGCATTTCAAAGTACGGCAAAGATCATGTCCCTCTTGCTGACTGCCCAAAAGAGGTACACGTGCAAAAGCAACTGAACTACCATACTACAGAAAAGAAATACAAGTCAAGTTCCTTACAGGGAAAAGCCCAGCTCTCTGCAATTCCAAAATATATTTTTAAACCTTAGCTGGTAACTCATTTATTTCAAGCAGAATGCAAAACTCAGAACAAAATATGCCTCCTGTTAGTTTATTATAATGGCATTTGGCGTGAACAGAGAATGTAAGTCATCACACAAATCAAAAGGAAACCAGAAACAGAAGCCAAGATTCTCAGTTCCCACTGGCTCCAGGCACATGTCACGTTTTCATAACGTCTTCCTTGTTATCATGGACAGCCACACAGAAGCTACTTATCAACATTTTTTTAAAATTCTAATAAAGTGAGAAAGAAAAGTGAGAAAACTTTCTCAAACCGTACTGAGAAAACAACGTGAAATCAAGAAAAATCTCATTGGCTACAACCACTTAAGCAGTCATGCATTACTGATCTTAAACCGAGCACTGCAAAGATAACCTTGCCTATGATTCTTTACCAGCCGTGAAAGTTTCCTAACATTCAGAATCTCAGGGCTATGCGTGTTTGAGAAATTTCCCTAATTCACAAGATTCACCTGTACCACCACTGATAAACCAGGGGCATACCTGTTAAAATATTTAGCATTAAAAACAGCTTTTACCATCCTGAGACAACAGGGTCTTATGCCCTGGCTAATGGGCACATGGCTAGTCATGGCACCATCTTATTCTATACTTAACAGCTTTTAAAAGGCAGCACTAGCTTTTAAATGGCCATTTAAAGTAAGATATATTTAAAACCACAGTAATTTTTATACATGCTCTACCCCATTTATATGCTAAATATAAGATTCTAATACGGAAATAAGCTGTTCATTTTATTTCCTTTTTTTTTTTTTTTTTTTTAATTTTAAGGAAGCAAGAAACAAAGACATTTGAGCTTAGGCACCACAGTCTGTTTTAACGGATCCTTCCTGGAAAAATATTAACTATGATATCCCACTATTTTTTCTCTTTCATTCAAATATGTTTTGGCTACGTACAATTCTAATCAAGGCCAAGAGCTAAATCATGAGGAAGTTTAAGCTAGAAAAAGCTGGAAAATACACAAATTCTCATAATATAAAAAAGTAATGGAAAATGAATTAAACTACCATCCGCTCAGTTCCCCAGCGTCAGCAACTTTCCTGTTACCTCTCCCATGCCCAAGAGCCCACAACATAACAAAAAGGAAATCGGCGCTATTTACAAAATCATATAGGGGCACACCAAGGTTCCCCAAGATACCAGTGACCCTTCCAACCAAAGTCAGCCACCGTCTTCCAAAGTCAAAACAATTTTCACACCCACCCTCACCCCCAAGGAGGGACGGAAATTTTTTTTTTAAGCTTATACCTCCAGAGTGAAGCCAAGTCTTCATGTGCTGTATCTTTTATATCTGGAACAAAAAGTACAACACTATCACTGGTACTCAGTGCAATCTTCTCTTCATTCTGGATGCACGGGACCTCAAACTCTGTGAAGCACTGCTATAATCTTCCCCAACTGGGGGGTATCTGAATGCAGAAAAGCAACATTCCTTCCACATTCCCTTGTGACTTGGGTAATCAGCAGCTAGGCTTGGTCTGAACCAAACTCAATAATGCCCCTTCCTGAAATGGTCCCACCCAGCTCTGCTCCCCGTCAGAGTTGGGCCATCCTACCACGCATCAAATCACCCCCTGGGCCTGCTCCCCTGTTTAGCTGCTGCAAGCCCATTGATCCATCTCAGAGTGCTGCCATAAGCATTCTTCTGCACCGGGCTCCCAACATGCCTTGCACAGCAGGTATAAAGGTCACTGCTGCATATGTGGGTATGCCTGCCTCAGGTGCCCACATGATGATGGGATGGAATGCAATGACTGCTAAGCACAAAGAACTCCACCCAGAAGTCCAGCAGGCTCACTGGCAAGGGCTGGTGCACGGCATTCAATTCACTGTCACCAGTACCACCTCTTGACCCTCCTATAGGTGCTGGGCATGTGGATCACCAAGGTGCCTTCTCTGCCCTCTCCAAAAGCCTATTCAAACAGTGGAACAGTCCAGATAAGGAAAACTACAACACAGTTCCAAGGTTCAGTTAGAACAAAATTGTAACATAGATTTCCGGCAAATGTCCCGGGGCAGGGCTTCCCCAGTAGCGCAATGGATAAGAATCTGCCTGCCAACACAGGGGACACAGGTTCGATCCCTGATCCATGAAGATTCCATGTGCCGCGGAGCAACTAAGCCCGTGTGCCACAACTACTGAGCCTGCGCTCTAGAGCCCACAAGCCACAACTACTGAGCCCATGTGCCTTAGAGCCCATGCTCCACAAGAGAAGCCACCGCAATGAGAAGCCCGCACACCGCAACGAAGAGAAGCCCGCATGCAGTAACGGAGACCCAACACAGCCAAAAATAAATAAGTGAAATAAAAATTTTTTTTAAAAATCCCCTGGCAGAGAAAGCAAGCTCTATTGTTGTTTTTAGCCATTTCTGTACAAGCAAAGGACTTACTTGATTGCTCTCTAAATCAGTTTAAAAAAAAAAAAAGTTGTCTCCAATATACTCACTCCTATTTACTTTGCTAGTAAGACAATAACATTCAAAATCCTCAGCATTTTAATGCTAATGCAAATCAGCTACAAAATTTAATCTACATTGTTAATAAACTGAAGAAGTTTCCATTGATAAATACTTTCTGCCACTGGTAACATTTTACTTTATGTGATTTCCTAAGCAGCAACTCCTGTTTGCCATAAAGTAACAAGTAAACTAAGTATGTTTTTAGGTTGGGCAAAAGCCTTTAAGAATAAAACAGGCAGTCTATTAACCAGACAATGTTTTTAATTCCCTACACATGGGGGACAAATTCACACCAGCCTGGAGAAGGAAAATCAGGAGAGTAAAGCAAAGTTGTTGCATTTACACACAGGTCAAGACATTTAATGTTTAAATTTAGAAACTCTCAAATGTTAAAATGCCTGTCCTTCAACACAACCATCTGCCTATTTCTTATTCAACATCTGAAGAAAATTAAGATACAGTGGCTAAACATGAAACCAATTAGAATTTGAAGAATGTGCTTACATTTTTTTCCAGTAGGTAAACAATTCAGACTATGCCTTTAACCTTTTTTTAAGGAGCTATGACTTCTCCCCCAATTTTTCAATTTTTCAATTGTTTATTAAACTGAGATCAATTTAGATAGTTTTCAGTACACGTTCTATTGTTTTAGAAGCTTTTAAAAGAGAACTCCATTCTGCTATATAAAATAACTTGACCCCTACCAAAATTCCCAACTAGAACTAAATCTGGCCACGCCAAATCCCTTTCCAACTATCCTGATGAAAATTAAGTACATGGAGAAGAGAAATCCACAAAAATCCAAACAGGCTGGCAAACAAAAACACAATTTGTAAAAGTGCTTTACCTGGAAGAGAGCTCAATCTAAAAATAGGCATAGGGGGCTTCCCTGGTGGTGCAGCGGTTAAGAATCCGCCTGCCAAGGCAGGGGACACGGGTTCGAGCCCTGGTCTAGGAAGATACCACATGCCGCGGAGCAACTAAGCCCATGCGCCACAACTACTGAGCCTGCGCGTTGCAACTACTGAAGCCCGCACGCCTAGAGCTCATGCTCCGCAACAAAAGAAGCCACCGCAAGGAGAAGCCCGCGCACCACAACGAAGAGTAGCCCCCCGCTCGCTGCAACTAGAGAAAGCCCGCGCACAGCAACAGACCCAATGCAGCCAAAAATAAATAAATAAAATAAATTTAAAAAAAATAATAGGCATAGGGACTTCCCTCGTGGCACAGTGATTAGGAATCCGCCTGCCAATGCAGGGGACACGGGTTCGATCCCTGGTCTGGGAAGATCCCACATGCCGTGGAGCAACTAAGCCCGTGCTCCACAACTACTGAGCCTGCGCTCTAGAGCCCGCGAGCCACAACTACCGAAGCCCACGTGCCACAACTACTGAAGCCCGTGCACCTAGAGCCTGTGTTCCGCACCAAGAAAAGCCACCGCAAAAGCCACAACCAGCGAAAGTCTGCGTGCAGCAGCGAAGACCCAACACAGCCAAAAATTAATTAACTAATTAATTTTAAAAAGAAACTAAAAAAAACACTCTTTAAAATAAAGTAAAATAATTTTAAAATAAATTAAAAAAATAAAAATAGGCATAGGATGACCTGTTAGGTAGCCATCTCTCCCAGCCAAGCACCAGGGAAATGCACAGCAAACCCTTTCCACCCTCCAGCATACACACCCTCACCAATATCTAACCAGACGCTCTGGCTGCCCTAGTTTAAATTAACTTCCAGCTTACTACTTGGCCCAGGTTGGGAGTGGGGGATGGTAGGGGGGAAAGGAAGAAACTAACCCCACCTTGCAAAGCCCAGCAACGCATAAGCCAAAACCAGCACCACCGGCAGGAAGCAGAGCCTTTCAAGTCAGAGCTACAGAGCCGGGATCTGGCCTGCTCTGGAGAAGGGAGCCATTTCTCCAAAATACTTAAGAGATTAAAACACAGTCTCCAAACATTCTGTAAACTGACACACTACATATGCTTTCCGAAAAGTGCAATCCCCCTTGTTTAAGTAGCAAAAATCTTCAGCCTTCTCCATCTCTTGGTGCTTATCTGTAAGCAAAAGTGTTTTTTAAATGGGGGCGTGGGGGGGGAGTGGGGGGAAGGCCTGGAGACAAAGGCGGGTTTGCAGAAAGCTGTCTTACTTGCAGTGACTGAAAGGCGCTTCTGGGCAGGAGAAGCCCAGGCGTTCACTCACGTGTTCCAATCCCGGCGGGCGAGCTACCAGGGTAAAGGCAAATTCTTCTCCTCTCAGATGTGCTGACGGCCTCCCAGGCCTCTCAGACTCGTCGCCGCCAACTCGGGACAGAGAAGGAAAGGCACGCCACACCCGCGCGTGTCTGCAGCTGCTTCCGCCTATCCTGCACTTTCAGGTGGGGGGCGGCGGGCTGGAGCGGTCACCCATTGCTTCCTAATTCCCACAGATGCCCAGAAACTGCCCTTTGAGACTTTGATTTCCTGTTGCAGCAACTTGACCTACTCTGCCGGAGAACATGTAGCTGTGAGAGCTTCCTCAAGCGACTTTATTACCAGTAACAATAATCCAGTGGCAGGGGCCACAGACAAGTCGTCTATTCCTTCACAGCAGTACCAACACACATTCACACTCACACACACACACCTGCCAGAAACTTTAGGGCAAAAGACGAGAAACGCCAAGTCATACAGCAACCCAATAACAGTAAGAGGAAAAGTTGTTTTCAGCTGTGTTGATCCTCCCAATGGTTGAGAACAGAATCAATGAGAACATAATAAGTAAGCTCACCTTTGCCTTTTGGGGACCGAGTGCTCAACTTCTATGAGTTTCCCGTGCAGTTCCACTTTACCTGCGGACACACAAGAGGTGGAGGGGCAGTTGGCCCGGTTTAGCGGCTCTCTGGGCCCGAAGGACCCGCACAGCCTAAGCAGCGACACGAGTGGCCTCCTGAGACCCCGAAAGACACCGGAACGTGGCTCAAAGCCGAGAGAGAAACCGGCCCCGCGCGGGTGGGAAACTGAGCCCCTGGAGGCTGCGTGTGTGTAACTTACAGATGGGTGGGAAGGGGGATCAACTGGCTGACCCACTACATCGGGAACACTCTACCCGCCCCCCCAACCCCGTCCGCTTCCCCAGAGACTCCAGAAGACAAGCTCGGGGGAAGGGGCTACGTGGGCTTTCTTCAGGAGGGGGCGCCCAGGCCCTTCTCCCGGGTTCAAGCCCAGGCCCGCCGGGAACTGGCAGTGAGCGGCGGGAAAGGCTCGAGGACCGCAAGGCAGGAGCGGCAAGAGCGAACGTCCAGAGGCGCAGCTCAACACAGACTGCACAGCGCGCGAGGGACGGCGCAGCACCCGCCACCCCGAAAGGCATGTGGCTCGGAGTGGGACCTGAACACAGCCTTCCCACGGGCGTCCCACCCCCGCGCGCCTCCCCGCCACGCACGGCCCCCCGCCCTCGCCGAGCGCTCCCCACCAGTCCCGGAGGCCGCGGCCCGAAGCCTGGCAGCCCGGCGCCACAGCGGGACTCGCTCCGAGGCGATCCGTGGTCGCCCGCGCCCACCTGCCCCTCTAGCTCGTTGTACGCGGGAAGGTCGAGCAAATAACCCGGGTCGCCCTCGCCCGCCTCCCACAAGGTTGAGGGGAAGCGCGGGGCCGCCCGTGCTAGGCACCACCCGCGGCCTCGTTCGGCAGCCGGGTCAAGGCCACTTTGAGTTCTCCCGCGGCCGGGGTCTGGGGCGGGAGAGGAGGCAGCGAACCAACACCACAAATAACCGGCAGGGAGAGGAAGGAAGGAGCGAGAAACAGGCGTTCGCTCCCGGTCCCCAATCAAGGCCCGGCGGGCCGGAGCCTGGAGCACGCGCCTGGGCCCGGGCGGGGCGCGGGGCGAGCACACCCCCCCTTCCAGCCCCGCTCCCAGGCGCCACACAGTCCCCCACGCCTCCCCTCCGAGCCCGCGCCGGGGCTTTCTTGACAGCGCGTTCGCTCTCAGCCCTCAAAGCCCGGCGGGGGAGGGGAGCCGCGGGGGCCGGGTAGGCGCTCGGGCTGGGAGAAGGGCCCCGACCCACGCGTGCAGGCGCCCGGGCCTCGTCCCCTCTCCCCCGCCCGCCCAGGCCGGGGCCCTGTGTGGACAACCCCGTGTCAGCCGCGGCCCGACCCCGGCAGGCCCGGGCAAGAGGCGCGGGGCTGGGCAGGCATCCCGGCGGAGCCCGGCCGGGGCCCACCTGAAAGCGCTTCGATGGCCTTGAGGGCCCAGCTCTCGTCCGGACAGTCCACAAACGCGTAGCCCGTCTTCACCAGGAAGGGTCCCGACACCGGGATCTTGGCGTCCTTGAAGATACTTTCCAGGTCCGAGGGGACGGCGTTCTCGCTGAGGTTTCCGATATACAGTTTGTTCATTGTGAAGAGCGGTTGTTTAAAAAAATTAAGAGAAAAACGAAAAATTAAAACCACCCACAGCGATGGATGGATCCGGCGGGTTTTGTTCCCCTTCTCTTCTCGCCGTTAAAATACACAGACACACTAAGAACCAAGGACAAGAACGAGGAGCGAAAAATCAGATCCGAGGGTTTCTGTTTTTCCTTTTCTAGGTATTAAAAAAAAAGAAGAAAAGAAAAAGCCTTGCTACAACCCAAACGCATCAACGAGTCTTCCTAACTCGGAGGAGGAGGCGGGATTAGCAAGAAAAAGGAGGAGAGGAGGGAGGGGGGGAAACTACTTTTTGTCTCTTACTCCCCAACCCCTCTGGCATCGGCCAGCGGACTGTGAAAATATCACACTACGTGAGGGCAGGCGCCGCCTCCCCATAAAAAACCCAGAAGGGTGACTGGCAGGGGGGAGGGGAGAAGGGGTGGAGGGAGGAAGGCGCAGGAGGCGGAAAAAATCCGCTCCGAGTGTCCGGCTTTTTGAATGAGCCACGTGTTCAAACTACAAATCAACGTCTCACGTGAGGAATCCCAGCGCCTCAATTAGAGTGGGCTTCGCAGGAAAAAAAGAGCTAGCAGGAGGAGGAAGAGGGGGAGGGGAAACGAGATTGGGCGAGGGACCGTGAGAAGGCGAGGAGGAAGAGGGGCGGAAAATGCTAAAGGAGCCGCAGCCGAGGCATGGAGGGGAGCGCGGCCGGGGGAGCAGATTGTCACCACGGAGTTTAGAAAGGGTTATCTGGTCGGGGCGGATCCGGAGGGGGAGGGGAGAAATATTGATTTTTTTTTTTTTTAATGAGATAGGAGTCGGGGTGCTAACTAGGCAATTCCTCAGCTCTATTTACCGGAGTTTTCAATGTTCGATTTTTAAAAAGAGGTAATTAACAAAGCCAAAGAGTCCCCATTCCGAACTCGCCTTGTGGCTTTGATGACACAAGTGTAACCTCGGCAAAGCCGCGAGCACCTTCCCAGGGCTGGCAGGGACGGAAACGCAATGAGGGGGTGTCTGGGTGGGTGGGTGCGGGCGGGAGAGGCGGGCAGACGCGCCCCACCCTGTGCACCCTTTACAGTCGCGGGCACCGGGGAAGTGGGGCGGCCCCGAGCCAGGGGGATGGGGGATGGGAGCCCGCGGCGTCCTGGGCGGGTGTCTGGGCGACACCTCCTCCGCCTCCGCCTGCGCTCGCGGTGGCTTTGGGCTTCGCGTTTGCCATTGGTTGCGCGATTCAGAAAAGGCTCCGGGATCAATGAGGCCGGGGGCGGGCTTGGCCACCGGTGGGGGAGGGGAGCGCAGGGGCCGAGGTTTCTGGCGTGGGGATGGGGGCGTCCCGGGCCTCGGAGGCCGGAGCCGAGAATTCAGAGTGGGAAAAGTCGGTATTTAAACGGAAACCATTTCTTCCTGTAGTTTCCAGAGGAGGAGGAGGAGTGGGGTAGGCTGGTACTTTTATTTAAAGAATTTTAGTTGGAGAACTTGGGACTCTTAAAACAGGAAGACCGCTCTGCGTTACCCCTAGGTGGTATTTGCACTCGAAAAATTGCTCGAGTCTCTTTCTGCTTCTTTTCTGCCCGCATTTGGCCATGAGAACCATTCATAATTTCCCCTGTGTGTAACGAGTACAATGGTGGGTGTGGGGGGGAGGGTCTGGGCCCGGTGGAGCCTTACTGGGCCGACAAAATGAGGACTGGAGACGAGGAATACGGAAATGAGTGCTGGGGTTCTTCTGGAAATCTCCAAGTGTTTCATGATTGTGTACTCCACTCAAAGGCTTCATGTGCACCAGGATACTTGAGGTTTATTTTTAACAGGTATTCCATGGAAAAGAATGCTTATTTTTAAAAAGTGATTGCAATTATATATAGGATGGAAATATAAGCCAGAATCTTTAATGACTTAATATTATTAGAAAAATGTATTGAGTAGTAGAGAAAATACTGTTTACACTGAATCATCTTCAGTAATTATGACAGTTGATATAGTTCATTTCTTTTGGTCCAATCCGTATATGGCATTTAAAGGTGTATGATTTCCAATTGAAAGATGAATGGCGGATTATTTTTTAAATATGTGGGAATTATTGCATGGTATAAAGAGCATTTACATTTTTTCTTTTAAAGGGAACATAATTTTGTGTTAAGAAACCGGAAGGTGTCAGATCATCCATTTTAAATGCAACTGTTTCTTTCTAACAGGTTTTTCTTTTCCTGCCAAGCAAATCCAACTTTTTAAACGTAAACTCACTTTCACAATATTTTCATTCACATTTAATTTAGTGAAATGTTTTTACTTTACGATACGGAGGGGGCAAACATGTTCTTGTGTAATCATGTTTTGAACTGCGTTATGAGCTATGTCTTCAAAGAACGTTTTGGTGGTGAAATTTTAAGTTTCTGGTTAGATTTAACTTTTAAAAAGAGCTTACTTATTTTTCCTTTTCATGTTTTTGAAAAGAGAACCTTCGTTCTAAAAAAAGGGAAAAAAATATGTATTCTTTATGACTTCTGTGGTATTCAAAATGTAAATATCAAATTATGAATTTATTTTTCATTTACCTGTTGCATGTGATCAAAAGCTATTTGGAGAAATATGCTTTTCATTCACTTAGTAATATTTGCTTTTCTCTAAATTTTATAGTCTGTTGATCATTTAAGTTTTAGTAATTTTTCATAAGAACAATTTTATATGTTCAACTTGCTTTCAAAAATCAATTGAATGGTGCCTTCTGGATTCTTGACTGTACTTGCTCTTATTAAAACTGAGACCTAAGAAAATACTTCTAAAGCAGGGGGTAAAATGTTTATTTTCCATAAATACTAGTCCGTGCCTGTCTGTCACTATCAAATCTAACAGCTGGAATTTAAAACAAGTGTGTGCTGTTTTGATGAATATGTTCCTGGGGCTCTTGTGAATTTAATGTGTATTATTATAACAAACTGGATACTCCGTCTAGGACCTTAAAAACATACACGAGTTATATAAGCTCAGACATCAAAAAGGGAGGTAAATACAGTCCATTCCACTTCGAATTTTCCTAGCATTTGAGGGATAAGTATATAATCAATGGCTGAGTAGGAAGAGCATGGGTAATTGGTTTTTTTTACTGGCATTTCAAGTGTAAAAATATCTTCGGTGGATTTTCAAGAATGAATATAAGGTTAATGTAACCTCCAGTCTGAATGAGTCTCACACAAGAAATTAACCGTGTGTATGGGCTACTCCAAGTTCTTCCTGAAGCAACTGCAGCTCCTAATTAATGTTAACTCCACGAAGGACTCCCACCCATTGTATGTGCTCTGATGCGGTTGAGTCTTTCCAACTGTAGCCTGTTTACTCTTTGGACAGCTGCACCTCCTCCTGATCTCCTGACCTGAAGGCAATAAAAATGTTTCTTAAAGGTCAGTGTAATATTAAAGGAGAAAAACCATGCTTAGAAGGTCGGTTACCCCTCCTGTATCCACAGGTTATGAGCGACGGCTTATCAGGTAGAGGAGGGAGAAGGGGCATTCTTGTTGCTACCCCTAACTCCTGGCTTCCTCTGAGACCAGCCCAGAGCCGAAGTCCTTAACGCGGGTGGGCACGCAATGCCCGCCGCGTCGCCTGGGCCTCATAGGAGGTATTTTTTAACATTCTCTTGCTCCTTCGAACAGCTCTCCTGGACTCTGATCTGTTAAAACCAGATGCGTGATAAGTGGTAACCTGGCTCTGCCCTCTCTTCAGAATATGCCTTCAGTTATTTTTGTTTAAAATAAAAAATGGTGCCCTAGGAGATGTTTCCTTTTTCCCCTGGCTCTGCCGGGAGAAAGAGGGCGGGATCCTTCGTCGGCCGCTGCTCGCCTCAGAGGCCCTAGACCACCCGTCCGCCCTAGCCCTGCCGCGGGACAGGCGCCTTCTGGCTCCGCCTCGGGGTTTGTCTCTCCGCGCGGAGCCGCGTGGAGGGTTAGACGTGGGGGCCCGGGCAGGGGAGCCTCTCTCGTCCCCCTCGCGGCACTACCCCACCTGAGCTCGTCCTTCCCCTGCCGGCCGGGGCGGACCAGGCAGCGAGTCTGGCGACCCTGCCGCACTTCCGGCCTGTTTCGAGTATGCCAGGGGCTCCCTGGAGCTGGGGGATGCTCGGTACCCACGGAGAAAGACCGCAAGGAGAGCTCCCTGAGCCCTCCGCCTATGCCCGGGGCGGGGCGGGGCGGTGAGACGGGTGCACTGGGCGCGCGAACGCGGCTCCGGGGCGGGGCTTCGCTCTCTGTGGGGCCGACTAGCTGAGCCCGAGTCTGAGCAACCAGCTTGGAGAGAGACGCCGCCCCTGGCTGGGGAGGGGGCGGGAGGGCTTCTCTCACTCGATTGGTGGACGGAGGGAACCTATCACCGTCGGCTACCTCCGCCGGAGCCGTTTGCTAGTTCCCATTCATTGGCCATCGAGCAGCCCTTGGATTTCCATCTTTTGTGGCGCGAAAATAACCCTTTGCTCCCTCTCATTGGTTTTGTTCTTGTTGAGGGGTGAGATTGGGTTCCTCTCTTCTTGCTCTCATTTTTCCTGCCCTTTAACTGTGAGACCCCAACCCCAACCCCCAAGGAGGAAAGGAGATAACTGAGGAAGAGTGGAAAATGGGTGTGCGTGTGCGTGTGAATTCCGCCCCTTGGGCTGACCGCGTGGTGCCCGCAGAGTCCCTTCCCTTCCCCCAACGTCCAGCGCCCAGAGGTCGTAGGTTTGCTCCATGCTTAGCTGCTGGAGTCACATCGTTTCCCTGCTCGATTCCAGCACCTTAGAATGTATACGTCTTTTTTAGTTAAAACAACAATACGTTTCCAGGTGCCTGATTTTTCCGGGGCTTCTAGAGAAACTGACTCATTCCGCCCCCTCCTTTCCTAACCCCCTTTGTGGTCCACAGGGTTGTTTTAAGCAAAACCAAACAATCCCTCCCAAAAAAGCAAACGAAAAATTCCGGGTAAAATCAACTATGCCGAGACCACGTTTTCGTTGAAGCTTCCCTAAGACCTAGGAGCTGAGACCGACCTTGAAGGATTAGCGATTTCTGTAGCTGAAATGTTCTAATTTTACTGACGTTTGGTGAAGACGGTGAGAAAAAATAAATATGAATTTGGCTTGGAAAAGCACAAAACAAACGAATGATCGTATTTAATGTGATTAAATAAAAAGCTAACAGCTACAGTGGTGTATTCTAGGTAGTGATATCTTGGATGCATTTGTAATTTTATATGTAAGTTGCTACTGGTCTCAAAAATAAATTAAAAATCAGAACTCTGACCATTACAGAAAAGAGGGAAGTATAAATTTGTTTGGTATATCTAATTTCATGACAGACTTTTCAATTCTTTGATTATCCAAAGAAAAGGAAATGTACCAGTTAGAAATATAACAATTTGTTCACAGATAATTTAGTTGTTTTTTTGAAGTCTTGACAAAATACTTGATTTGGTTTTAAACTAGTAAAACAATAGTTCCCCAGTAAATATTTTAAAGTAGTCAAGTTACATCATCCTATCATCCTCTTAAGTTCATTTGGAAAAACTATTTATTTAGTTTTGTACTTTTTCTTTTTAGTCTCTGAAAACCAGCTAATTGAAGGAATATAAATGCCATGTACCATGATACTAAAACAAAGTTATTTGAGCAGCTCTTTAAAACAAATTTTAAAAACTGGCTTAATTAGTAAAGAAAAACTGTTCTAAAATACATTTTGTTTACATTTTGTATAATTAAACTACATTTCACTAATATGGTTAATAGATAATGTATTTTTTAAGTTTTCATGTAAAATTATTTCTCAGAAACCAGAGTAATTTACAAATGGTTTATTTTGACTTGAACAAATTAATTAAAGTTTAGAGACTAAGTTTATAGTGTAAATACTGAAGATTACAGAGTTAATAATTTATATAAACCTTAAACACCTAAGAAATTTAAAATGTAAAGACATGATTATTTGTAAAATGAACCTAGATTGGGTTTTATATATTACGTAACTTTTATATTTTGAAAATGATACAGTAGAAAAAATAATTTTTCAGAGTAAATTTCAATTGTAAAAAAGAGTTCCAAAATAATCTGTACAAACCCAAACTCTAAAACCTGAGCTATTTTCAAATGTTTTCTCAAACTCAGAGATTTATATAACCAATATTTTTATTTAAGGAAACTTTGTTCTGGTTGGAGAAATTTATTTATTTTTTTAAAACTTTTCAACTACTAAGTCAGGAATCAGAATTTTCATCTATCTGGTAACTTAAAACATAATTGTTAAAGTAGTAGATAAACATGATTCCTTTTATTGCTATTATATTCTTTGTTTTACTGCTTCACATGAGTGAAACTTTAAAAAAGTATTCATTTATTATTGCTACTCTGGGGGTGGGGGGATTGAGACCTTTAGTGAAAAGACTCTGGTAATTGATGTGTACATAAGTATTTGCAGACCAGCCACAGGAAACAAAGAAGATAGACATTTGTTTGTGGGGGCAGGGGTATGGGGAGGCTGAGAAGACTTGGATATTTAAATTTGTTTCTTGGTTGCAACTAATTTATCCTGCAGGTTTTCCTGCTAAGGGTGTAAGGATGGTGGTAGAGAGAGAATGTATTGACTGATGGAGTAAAATGGGACAGTAATCCAAGCATGAAATCCCACTGGAGAGAACAATAAGAACCTCCTCTCCCCACTAAAATAATCCGAAAGCAAAGCACATGCTGAGGTTATCACTAGTTCTCAGCATTTTCTAACACATACAATTAAAAGACACATCTTAGGTTACTATTTTCATATTGGGACCTTTTGTTTTCCTGGCCATTTCTTTTCCAGAATCCCATTCAAAAGAAAAAAGGAACTATGCAGATTTCATGACATGGATATACAAATCAGCTCCTTTAGAGATAAACTGATGAATCCTTCATGCTGTCTGTATATGAAAATACAGTTTTTAGATATAATAAGGCAAAGTATATTTATAAATTCCTTACTTGCAGGAATAATGGTAGATCATTATCATTTACACTTTGACTCTTTAAAATTCATTCCTTCTGAGTTCTGTTTGCATTTTGGTCCTGAACTTCTCTAGCGTGATGATCCCAGCTTTAAAGATGGAAACAACAGGCTAGATGAGGATTTTATTGTTATTTCAAAACATCTCAGCTAAAATTCATAAGAATCTGAGAATATAAGATACAGCAGAAAAAAAACAAAACCTAGTCTAAAATCTTTATCAAAATTGACCCTATAAAGATTTGTGCTAAAATTCATGCCTAACACACTTCCGTTGAAACATTTCTTTTTTGTAGTAGGTTGCTTAAAAATATAAAAGTTGGTAGTATTTTTTGTTGCTTTTCTCAAATGACTTAAATTTACTGACCAATTATTTTTAAATTGACAGTGCTAGTGCCTTCTCAAAGGCAAAATTTTGCTTGAACTGGGATTTAAATTTAATATCAATAATTGAAACTGATAATTTCCCCTCATTTAATTTTGGTTTGGGGGAGGGGAGTCTTGTGCCAATCACTGAAGTAATTTTTCTATTTTTTAAGTTATTTTTCTTTGTAAACTCTTCATATCTTATTTGTAATCTAAAAGTGTTTTTCCTAGCACTTTCCAAGACTTGGAAAAAAATTTAAATGTAACTAAATCTTACTCTAAATATTATTAAAACTTTAAAAAATGTGTATAATTTGATACAAAGAAGTATGAAACATATTACTATTGAATATTTTCCACTAAGCTAACATAACTGTATGGCCCCTCTTTTTAATTCTAACCCATTCTAATTCAAATCCAGCTACTAAAAATTTAATTCATAAAAAGGACACTAACAAAGGTCATAAATACCAAAAAAAATCAATTTTGTTACATCAAGAAAAGGTATGATTTCTGTTATATTGTTAACAGTTTGTTCTGGGACAATTAAATACTGAATGATGTCACCATCTTTTGCTTTCGTTTGTTGAAAATTGCCTAGAATTTTGCTCCTTCATTCTAAATATTACCATATATCTTATGGTAATTTATCTGCTCTTATATTTTTTAATACCAAGATTCAAATGCCATTTTTGGTTTTGATTTAAATGAATGGCCATCTATAAAAAGCCAAATAGAAAATAAACTAAAATTTTTTAAAATTTTGGTGTAGTACATTATAGATGCTTATCTCTGGCAACCATAGAGATATATTCAAATTGTATTTTAATCCACAGCCAATATCATAGCCTTTAAAAACAGATTAAATTGAATTTTGTTTTAAATATTAATAAACAGCAAAAGAAGCTGAGAAAATGTTTTAATCCAGTGAAATAGACAATAGGGTTAAAGGTGACATTACCCTTTTCCCTCAATATCAACAAATCTTCCAGTTGAGGGCAGTTTTGTCAGGTATGGAAGGTATGGAATGCAGTCAGTGTGTGCAATTGGACAGGAGAACATATGTACATATTCCTGCTGAGAAACCCTTTGTGGAGATTTGTGGAGTAAAGCAAGATAGAACTTGTGTTCAGTTCTGAGGTTGCAGGTTAAAACAAGCAAGGTAAGCATTATTTTATTAAGTTTTCTCCTTAACTGTCAGAATACTTCAATATGATGCTTTTAAAGGTGGGGAGAGAAGAGTAATAATATAGACTGAACTGGAATTAGGATGCTATTAGTACATCAACATTAGAATTTAAATAATACAAATATGTTTGGAATTTTCTATTTTTCTTTGTCTTGTTTTCTATTTTTAAAAAACTATTACATATAGGTTAAAAATATCCAATAACGTTATTAAAACATACATGTAATGAATTTTAAAACTTAGAATAATATCACATATTTTGAAAATGTTAGGTGTTAAATTTACCCAAAAAATATGAAGTTATTATCACAAACCATTTCTGTTGGATTGTTCTACCACTTCTATTTTTGCATATGATCCATATATGGATGGTTTCTTTTAATCAAAGTAAATAACATTATTTGAGAAAATGTCCCTAATTAAAAAAAAAAAAAAGCCAAAGATATGGTGTGCTGTTATTGTGAAAACAACAATGTGTTTTGAAACCTAAATATAGAGAGGAAGCTCAGATTTTAAGTGAAAGCTGGGTCCTATTATTTACTGCATTTTCTCTATTTATTGAGGGATAGGGGAACGGATTAAACTGTAATATTGCTTCAGGGCTGACCACCAATAAAGTTTTTAGTGGCTATAAATAAAGGATGTTGTTTCAATCAATCATAGCCCCTTCCTATTACTATTCTCAGAAGAGATTCTCTTTCCTTGATTATTAAATATCCCTAAATTATTTCATTACAGAGTTGGGGGAAAGTCATGTTACATTAGGATAACCAAATATTTTTAACACTTTGAGCTTTTGACAGATGAAGAAGGACCACTGCTTTTTAAATAAACAAAACGTCTTTTTGTTGTAATAAGTGATGCATTTATTTTCTTTCCTATTCTCTACCAATGTTCTGCTAATACAGTAATAAGCTGAATTACTCTCAGATGTCGTAGTTAATGGAAATAAATATATTACAACCAAAGTGCAAAGAAGTTGTATAAGCAAGAAAAAGAGAAAAATCAGCATGTCTTGATTAAGCTAAAAATTAAAGTATCTTCCCACAACCAAATCCAGTGATCTGGATTATAGTTTTTATTGTTTAAAGTCTATAACAGTTAAAATTTGAATGTATTGTCAGTTTGCAGTTACTACTAATTATCATAGGTAGAATCTCTTTAATAGCTTGTGGTTTCATTTAATGTGACTTTGTATGTAATATAAAAACCAATTACTTTGTTTTTTAAACAATTTTTCATATTTTTTTCAATAAGTTTGAAAACATGAAAGTTAAGCTGAAGACTACTAGTTATTTTGTTAAAATCTATTATCTGTGGGTTAAAATATGGTCTTTTCCATCTAATTTTTCCATGAAAGCTTGAAATAATAACCTATTAAAAACCAAGAGATGCAATGGCATTTACAAAGTCATAAAACAGGTTTTGCTGATTTTTTAAAAAATAGTCTTACAGGTAATTTAAGGATATTAGAGAATTTGATTTATGTATATGTAACTAATTAGAAGTTGGACATTTAAACAGAAATTCATTTTGAAAGTAATACAATTTAAGCAAATTGCCACCAAGTGGCATTACCAAAGTGATTATGCTATATAAAATGTGGTATAGACTCTGGATTTTCAATTCTACTATGGATATACCAATATAAATATGCAAATAAATTATTGTTTTCAAAAGCCCAGGCTAGAGTGGATGTAAAGTCAAAAAAGCAGACTCTGTGGCGTAAAGGGAAGTCAAAGTGTTTGAAGCACTTGTAACAGGAAAAGGCTGTGTGAACTGGAAGATATCTAGATTCACTATAGTAAATAGTAAGTTATGATTTCTCTAAAATGTAATTTTGGCAGTTAAGATTTGGTCTTTGGAAATGTAAACTGTTAGCACTTTTTTTTATCTAATGGAAAGAGAAAGAGATTGCAGCAGTTCATATTAGAACTTAGTCCTAAAAGACTCAAAGTGGGAAAATAGCCCTTTATATATTCCAAAATCTTGGATTCTTTGTATAAAGAAGTTTGGGCTTTTCGTTTTTGTGTTTAATTAGGGGATAGTACAGAGTATCGTCTCTTTTATATGTCTTTCATTTGAACCTCTTTCATTGTAAAACAATTCTAAAATTTGAGGGCTGGGAGGATTTTTGGGGGTCTGCTAGAGTCTCCTTTTACATTTGGGGAAATTGAAGCCAGGGAAGGTCAAAGCAGGTAGACACACAGCTAGTTCGGTGGCAGGACTGAGACTGTGTTTATCATAGAATGATACCACATAATAATCCTGAGTGGAAGGTAGTAAAAATACTTTTTCCTATTTTTGGTGGTAAGAAAACTGACCCAAGGTGAGGTTTGCCCAGACCCAATAGCATTACTTTCTAAAAAACAAACAAACACCTATATTTATCCAGACCAAAAGTTCTACATGTCATTGAAAGCTAAAGGCAAAAGACTTGAAGGTAGAAGAGACCTTGAAAAAAACAATTACCTGGTTCATCTCAGTCACTTTCCCCAGGATCTCATTTAAACTACCCCAAACATGTTAAACTCAGTTTAATGTGAAAGGCTGATATGGAAAAAGATCCCATGACTTTTCTTCTCTCAAAAGCTTGATTCAAGGCCCAGCCACATCAGAACCTCCAGAAGCCAAGGAATCTGTATTAACAACTGCTTCACACACTCTTAGCAGTAAGCTAAGAAATTCCTCCTCATATCAAACTTTAAAAATGATATGTTCAGATTTAGTCCAAATTAACAATAGTTTATCACTGGGTTTGAATTTTATTTTCTTTTTGCTTTAGTGAAATTTCGGGGGGGGAGATGTGTATATACATATACACGTACGTATATTTGCATATCTATCTCCCTGTGCTGTAGTTCAAACTCTTCCCTCCTCTGCTATCTCCTGCATTGTGTAGAACAGCTGGCAGAAGCACCCCCTGCCACTAGCCCTTCTCTTATTTGCTCACACCGGGACAGAGTGGTGGTCACAGGCCATAAATCCTTCTGGCTTCCCACCCCTAACTAGAGACATGAACCATGGCCTGTTCGCAGAGCTCAAAGTCCCTGGCTGTGCCTTTGAATTAAAAGCTGCACTTAAATAACTTCATTTACCTGTAAATCTGTTGATCTTCATAAACTGTGGATGCCACAAAGGCGCCTGTTTTCTCTGTGTGTCACTGACCCTGCTGTGACCCTGGGTCAGTTTTTTTTCACGTCCTTGGTCTGGTTTCCGCAGTTGTAAAGAGAATTAAACTATTTATACCATCCTTTACCTTTTCCACAACAACCAGCACTGAGTAGACTTTCTACAAATATTTGTGGAATTTAGTTTTCAGAAAGAGAACTAAGACTGGAAATAGCAATGAAATTATTGGACCACTTCGGAAAGTTCTATCAAATGCAAGAGGGGAAGGGATTATTGCTTGACACTGGAAAATAATGCAAGTAGGATACTTTGTGTATATAGAACCAGTACCAGAGAAAAGAAAGCTCATTTAAATACCACAGCTAAGTAAGAAGAGTTGGTAGGGAAAGCAGAACAAAAATGAAAAACTATCCCCTGTAAAGGAATCCCTTACTGATGCCAACCACCCAAACAAGCCAATGTCCCGACCAGAGGTTGTAAAAACTTTGTCTCAGCTCTCCGAGTAAAACAATTTATTTCCATAAACGGTTTCCTTCTGTTAGAATCAGAACCTCATGCTTCAGATGAACTTAGATAAGAAATTATTACCATAATACAGAATTTATAGGTAAAAGAGAATTAACACAGAAAACCAAAAATGTCAAAATTTTGAAGGTGATGAGTCAAATGTCAGATTACTAGATGATCAATCAGTGTGAATGTTTACTGATAACTACATTTGGCCTTTAAATTAATTTTCTAACTGCTTCCCTTAGATTTTTTTTTTTGGGGGGGGGCGAGTCATGTGGGAAACTTCCCTGACCAGGGATGGAACCCATGCCCCCTGCATTGGAAGCATGGAGACTTAACCACTGGACCACGAGGGAAGTTCTTCCCTTAGATTTCTGAAGAATGAACCAATTTGGATATTTTAATTTTATAGAAACAAATTTAAGATGATTAGAACAAAAACTTGAGCCTCTTGAGCCCAATTATATTGAAAATATACTAGACCAAACTAAAGATAAACAAAATATCATTAGATTAAGACCATATATATTAGATTTAAAGAATTTAAAGTGCTTAGTTAAAATATCTATGTTTACTTCTATTCCTGGTGGTTTCTTGAACTATTCTGCAAGAATTACTTAGAAAAAATATATAACATTTTTGTTTGTGCTGCAGTGACTATCCCTGGCTTGGCTTTTCCCCCTCTAGAGTGGAAATGTTCATTTGAGCAACATTTTCAAGAGAAACTTTTCCATACAGTTAAAGAAGTTCAGCATAGTTGCTCTTTCATGCTAAATAGCTTTAGCAGTGGTGCACTTGAAAAACTCCAAAAATAATGGGAATAGCAGGGCTCTAAGAGAAAAAAAGATCCTGCAGATGAATCTTTATTTTCAGTATTTGAAATAAGCACAGTTATATAATGCAGCTTTTTTTTTTAAAATAAATTTATTTATTTTTTGACTACTTTGGGTCTTCATTGCTGCGCACGGGCTTTCTCTAGTTGCGGCGAGCAGGAGCTGCTCTTCGTTGCATTGTGCAGACTTCTCATTGCGGTGGCCTCTCTTACTGTGCAGCACCAGCTCTAGGCGTGTGGGCTCAGTAGTTGTGGCACTCAGGCTCAGTAGTTGTGGCACTCAGGCTCAGTAGTTGTGGCTCGCAGGCTCTAGAGCGTAGGCTCAGTAGTTGTGGCACACGGGCTTAGTTGCTCTGCGGCATGTGGGATCTTCCCGGACCAGGGCTCAAACCCGTTTCCCCTGCATTGGCAGGCGGATTCCTAACCACTGTGCCACCAGGGAAGTCTCTATAATGCAACTTTAATACTCTGATTATGAGTATCCCTGTGCATTCTATCTGCTTAATTCATTCTCATAAAACAAAGGAGAGAGAAGCTTGATGGAACAAACTGACTGATTTAGGAGCCATTTCTTATTTCTCACTTATTTAAAATAATAAATTGTAAAGAAAAAAAGCAGCTTATTGGAATTTATTGTGCTTTTCAGGTATGATATTTCAAATTTTTGTAGAGACTAAAATTTTTAGAGTCTAGGCAAATTGAAAACTATTTTGTTAACAAAAAATTCATAATGTGAAAGTAAATGAAGACTCTCAATGATAACAGCAGAAAAGATTATTTAGCCTATTTAGTTTATACCTCTAAGTGTTTATAAAAATAATAGCCTTTTAATCTTGTCCTGCTACTTTGAAGTTATTAATAATGTAAATATAGAAGAGATTTTTATAAAACTTAGTTTATAAAACTTCTATTCCACTGCAACAATTTAAATATATTTTTAACAAGAAAAATCCTTATAGTCTAAAATCAGAACTAATAATGTTTGAAAACAAGGAAGCCAATCAAATTTGGGTTGATTTTTCCTTTTACTTTTTGTGCTGTTGTGTTTTTCATATTGAAAATCTTTCATGCCCATGACACATTCAAAGGTAGACACATTGTGCACTGTATATTTTAAACTTACCTCACTTTGTTCTTTTTATTTTGTAATATAATGAACTTAATTTAAAGTAATCATGTATGACATATTCATAACTTAGACTACACATGTAGGCTGGTCTCAACTAAGTCATTATTTTCCATGAAGCCTTCCCTGATCCTTGACACTAGAAATTACCTCTCACTCCTCCGATGTTAGAATTCAGAAGCATGAATTTGACATAGCACTTCATATATTGCAAGACATTTATCATTAAAAAAATTTGTTTTACACTTATCTCCTCTGTTAGAGTGTAACCTGATTAGAAAGACTGATTTATCTTTGTATATAAGTAAACTCCATGAGTGCAGGGTTTTTTTTGTTTTGTTTTGGTTTAGTCTATGTTGCTTATTGCTAATTTCCCAATACCTAAAATTGTGCTTGACACATAGTATATACTCAATAAATATTTGTTGAATGAATGCATGATACTATCTAACATCCAGCCTTTTATGAAGCAAGCCCTCAATTAAAGTTGTTGAACATACAAATGCTGGGGCTTTTGGGGTGCAAATGCATACTTTATCCCACCCTCTAAAATGCATGTGGTGACCCTGTTTCAAAGAAAAAAACTAGCTACTTTGGGATTGAGAATATAGACTAATTCTGCAACAAAATACATCAAAGTTCTGTCGTTTCCAGTTTTGTGAAGGTGCTGAAAAGTCTTTGATCATAATTTCTTATCAGTACAATCATGTCAGATAGAGCATCATAAAGTTTAATCACTTCATACACAGACTAACTTCTAAAAAATAGTAGAGAGTATAATTGAATTTAAAGGAAACTTTTTTGATACTTACTCTGTATGAATGATTTTTGTCACATCTGGCAACGTATATTGAGTAAACATGAGGTTTTTATTAAGTAGCCCTATGATACAGTCCTATTTTAAGAGAAGAAATGGTAAAATTGTCCAGAAAAAGAGCAAGTCTATGACCTAAAACTCCTTAAACAATAATTTTCAAGTTAAAAAAGTAAAGTGGCTGAGAACCTCATACAAATTATCAAGTGGGATTCTGGGAAGTTACAATAAACTCATTTCACCTTCTACTTTGAAATAGCTATGATCTTCAGATAGTGAAATCTATGCTTTGATTTTTACAGAATCTTTAATTTTTACATTTCTCATTTCACAATGGCCAATATCAAATAGTTAGCATTATCTAAAATGTAGTAATATAATGTGATAAGTTTTAATTATGTAGCTAGCTAACAAAAATGATTTATAGAATCACTAGCTTCTGAAAATAATGAATATAACAGATACATTTTTCTGTAAAGACTTTAGTGTATTGGGTATACTTTGAACTGGATTTGTTCATGTCTACAATTCTCTCTCTAATAAATGTCATCAAAAAATATTTGGTGAAATAATGTTTTCTTATTTACTTAACAAATATTTGAGCCCCCAAAGGTGTAGGGCACTGTGGAGGGCAGAAATTGATGCATAAGGTGTGGTCCTTGCTCACCACCCCGTAAAAGGCAGCATATAAATGCCATTTATGCAGCCCTTAAAAATGTCAGTGATGCACCCCAAAAGCCCTTAACTTTCTTTAATGGCCCATTTTAAAGACTATTTAGAAATCCATCCAAACCCTTCTTGAACATATCTAAATGATATAAAAATATCAAAGTGCCTTCAAAAAATAATGACTCTATCAAATAAACTATTTAGTTTTTTTTTCTCAATCAGAGGTTTCTTGGTTCATCATGTCCTAACAGAGATTGACAGTAAAGGGCCACAAGAAACTCACTACCTACCCTCTAAAGAACTTTCTTTTTTCCAAAGATCTCTCAAGGTTGAAACTATGCTTTCTAATTCTAAATACCAAACAAGTTCACACACATCCCACCAGTTCCTTTCAGGAATTTTTGAACCTCAGTGATATATCCTCTTATTTTAAGGTTCTAGTTTGTAGTGTCCTGGTTCTCTCAGCCTGGTCTCTTAAGATACTCATTGATGGGTGTCTTTGATCATTTGTTGCCTTTTTCCAGACTTCTGTCTTCCTTTCACTGTTTTTGGAGCAATATTCAACATCCAGGCAGGGGTTCACTATGATTTTATGAAAGGAGAAGTTCTGTTTTCCATCTTGTTTCAGTGATGTGTGAGTATCACCCAGGGTGGGGAGATTTCAGGCTTTTTGGACCTCTATCTCAGGCTGCTGTTTAAATGCAACTATGCACACTAACTCCTCAATCTCTTCCCGAGGTATTGGTTATTGTTTGGAGCAGAGCCCCTTGTTTTTTCTCTTACCTAGACTGAAGCTTATTTTGTACCCTTTATGTTCTTGGGCGAATGGATGGAGGAGAAGAATAGATAACTGTTAACCAGTGTGTTAAAGTGGTGAGTAGAAATCATCAGCACTTTCATATCCCACAGATAGGATACTCTTACCCACTAATGATTAAACAGATCAGGTTCATCTCAATGATGTCACCCAAAAGTTTAGCCTTATAATTTTGTCTGGCTGTCCCCTAATTTGAAAATGACTGGCCTGGACTTAGTGATCTTTAAAGCCCTTTTGAGCTCTAATATTTTACTGATTCTCCTGAAACAGGAAATTGCTACCCAAGGTTGACTTTGCTTATAGCTTATTTGTTGCCATTTAGTATTTAGATAGTGTCTAGAGAAAATTTTATCACAGCCAACATGGAAACTTATAAGTTGAATTTTCTGGGAAGAAATGCAGAATAAGCTAAAGGATAATAAATTTCCATCTAGAGAGTTGTAATCGTAGCAGAATTCATTTTTTGAAAACTCTCACTTATACATACGGGTGAGAGGAAGAGTGAGTGGGCTTTCATCCCCCATGCACCAGCCTTTAGAAATTTTAGCATCACTTTTTCAAAAATTCACCATTTTGGCCATATTAAAATGTACAATTCAGTGACATTTAGTACATTCCCCATGTTGTATGACCATCCTCACTACCTAGTTCCAGAATATTTTTGTCATCCCAAGGGGAAACCCTACCTATCACCACTTTTAAGGAGAGAGGGAGCAAACATTTCATGGACACTTGGCATCATTTGTTCTTTTGGTTCTAGTACTTATAAAACTAAATATAAATTCTAGCCAAACTTTAGTACTCACTTTCACCTTCTGTAGGCTGAAACTATTAAGATTCAAGAAATAAAAACTAATTAAATTCATAACTTAAATATACATAGAATATTTTTTCATAGAATATTAAATAATGAGATACAATTCAATCTGAAGTCAATATATTCTTGTCTATTATGTTATGGTTTTATCTAATGGGTGATCTTTTAAATTTTTTTAACTTTTCTGTTTATGTAGTACACAGTTTGCTACTAGTTGCACTTTTCTCACCCTATGAGACCATAGTGTGTTTTCCAAAGGATTAATCTGCTGAAAAAGATTCTAAACCTACTTGCATTGTAGTTAGCTAAGTGAAATTCCTTGTGCTAGCAAGCCTAGGAGTAGTAATTCATACTGTATACAGTGTAGAAATGTTCTTTGAGGAATTGGGTCAGTCATCTCCCTTTCGTTTTACTTTTTTTTTTTTCTCTCTTTTTTGGTGCTGAAAACTGGGATTATTTTTACTTTCGAAGCTAAGGTTTTTCCCAGTTTTTTTTTAATATAAATTTATTTAATTATTTATTTATGGCTGCATTGGGTCTTTGTTGCTGTGCGCAAGCTTTCTCTAGTTGTGGTGAGCGGGGGCTACTCTTCATTGCGGTGCATGGGCGTCTCACTGCGGTGGATTCTCTTGTTGCAGAGCACGGGCTCTAGGCGCGCCGGCTTCAGTAGTTGTGGCTCACGGGCTCAGTACTTGTGGCTCGCCAGCTCTAGAGCGCAGGCTCAGTAGTTGTGGCGCACGGGCTTAGTTGCTCCGTGGCACGTGGGATCTTCCCGGACCAGGGCTCAAACCCGTGTCCCTTGCATTGGCAGGCGGATTCTTAACCACTGCACCACGAGGGAAGTCCCTTTTCCCAGTTTTTAAAAAATTATAATTAAATACGCTTTAGCCACAGTTGTCTCCTCTTCAAATTATGGGTTGGAAACATTTCAATTTTTATTTAAATAAATTTATACTTATAGAAACTCTGAAAGAATAGTGCAGTGAATCCACACAGCTTTTTGACTTAACTCTGTATCTGTATATACAGTTTTTTTGTTTGAACAATTTGAAAAAGGTTGCAGTCATCTTGACACTTCACTCTTTCAGTCTGCATCTTCTAAGAATAATGATATTCTCCCATAGAATCATTATGCTATTTTCATAGCTAAGAAAATTAACATTCATTCAGTCACATTAGCTAATATGCATAGTTCAAATTCAGTTTCCCAAAGTGACCCAAATACCTTTTGTGGATATTTATTTGTTAGATCCTGCATGCAGTCAAGGTTTAAGTACAGCATACCGAAATCATATCTTTTCAGTGTCTTTTAATCTAGACCACTACACACCCACCCCAGCCTTTCAGGCTGGTTGTGTGTAGAATTTCTCACATTCTGAATTTGTCAGATTATTTTCTCCAGATTAGATTCGGGTTAAACACTTTTGGCAAGAACACTTTTAAGCAAAGTTTTAAACCTTACACTGTATTACAATACAGGTTCATGGAGGTACGTGTGTTGTTCCACTATTGATGATGCGAAATTTGGTTACCTTGTTAATGTGATGACTGCCAGATCTCTCCATTGTACAGGAATATTCCTTTCTTTTATGATTAATAAGTAATCTGTAGCATGATACTTTGAGTCCCTTCAAATATCCTTTCCAACAAACATTCACCCAAAGGTTTTAGAATCCATTGATAATTTCTGTCTAAATTTGTTATTATATTGAAGGCTGCAGAATGATTTAATTCTATCAGTTATACATTCACTAACTGTCATTCACCTGTAAAGAACTTTCCCACTCCTCTCTGTGTGTGTGTGTGTGTGTGTGTGTGTGTGCGCGCGTGCGTGTTTGTGTTTGACTTCATTTTTAAGAGTTTGTGGGGGGGTATGTGTCTGTATCACATATATATGGAGTTTCACCCTTTGTAATATATTTACAAATGTTTTCTGCAGTTTATCATTTCTCTTCAACTTTGTTTATAGTATGTGTCACACATTTTTTTTCTATGTAATTGAATTTATCAATTTCTTTTATTGCAAATGGATTTTGAGTGATAATTAGCAAGGATTCTCTCACACCCAGATGATGAAGAAATTCACTTATGTTTTCTTTTCAAACTGACACGGTTTCATTCGTTTCATTTAAATCATTGCTTCATTCTGGAAATTCCCTGGCAGTCCAGTGGTTAGGACTTGGCGCTTTCACTGCCGTGGCCTGGGTTCCATCCCTGGTTGGGGAACTAAGATCCTGCAAGCCTGTGGCGAGGCAAAAAAAGAAAAAAAATCATTGATTAATTCTGTGTTTCACTGTATACTCATGGGTGTCCCAACACCATTTCTTAAAAAGTCCATCATTGCCTCAGTGATTTCAGAAGGCTACCTCTTTAATATACCAACTTTCCATATGTTAATTGGTCTATTTCTAGACTTTCTGTTCCACTCACTTATCTGTGTGTCTATTTTCATGGACTAGTACCACACTGTTTTAACTATGGAGATTTTATAGTATGTTTTAATATCTGGTAAGGATAGTCTCGATTTGCTGCCTCCATGCCCAGGGTTTTCATAGCTATTTCAGCAGGTTTAGTTTTGCAAATAAACTTTAGAATCATATTATCTGTCCCTAAGGGGGAAAAGAAAAAAACACTTGGACTGGGGCATATGAGAACTCTCTGTATTTTCCACTCAATTTTGCTATGAACCTAAAACTCCTCTAGGAACTTCCCTGGCTGTCCAGTGGTTGAGACTCTGTGTTCCCAGTGTGTGTGTGTGGCGGGGGGGGGCATGGGTATTTTCCCTGGTCAGATCCTGCATGCCGCACTGCACAGCCAAAAAAAAAAAACCTCTAAAAAATAAAGTTTATTAATTAAAAAAAATTGTTAGAATGGATGAGTTGTGTTGAATTTATATATGAATTTGGGAAGAATTGTCATCTATATGATGTTATATCCAAGAATGAAGCATTTCTTTTCCTACTTTGATGTCTTTCAGGAGGGTTGTAAAGTTCTCCTAAGTATTCCTACATATTTAATCTTTACTGTTGCTGTTGTACATGGATTTTCTTTTCCATTATATTTTCTAACTGGATGTGTTTATACATTTGAAGACCCCTGGTTTTTGCATTTTTGATTTTATACATTGCTACCTCATATATGAATTCTCTTATTGTTTACGTTAGTTTTATCATTGATGCTTTTTGGTTTTCTATGTTCAGTACACCTTCATATCACCTCCAAATAGAGATTTTTTAACTTCATCTTTCCAGTCTTTATGCCTCTAATTTTCTCTTGCCTAACTGCATTTACTACCTCCAATACAAAGTTATATAGTAATGGAGATAGTAGACATTTTTTTTTTTTTATGTTAGGGATAGGAGTTAATTAATTTATTTATTTTTGCTGTGTTGGGTCTTCGCTTCTGTGCAAGGGCTTTCTCTAGTTGTGGCAGGCGGGGGCCACTCTTCATCACGGTGTGCGGGCCTCTCACTACAGCGGCCTCTCTTGCTGCGGAGCACAAGCTCCAGACGCGCAGGCTCAGTAGTTGTGGCTCACGGGCCTAGTTGCTCTGCAGCATGTGGGATTCTCCCAGACCAGGGCTCGAACCTGTGTCCCCTGCATTAGCAGGCAGATTCTCAACCACTGTGCCACCAGGGAAGCCCCCCAAAAAAGAATAGTTATTGAATTTTGTAAAGAGCCATTAGACAACTGGAAATAATCATACGATATTTCTCTTTAGACTATTAATATGGTGAATTATATTAATGTATTACCTACTATTAAACATTCTTATATATGTAGAATAAATCCCCTTTGGTGTATTTGTTTGAAATGTGCTCTTGGAGTCTACTTGCTACTTATCTCATTCAGAATATTTGCATTGTTATTCTTAAATGAAATTTGTCTGTACTTCTCTATTTCGTGCTACCTTTAAGTTTAGATATCAATGTTAAACTTGCTTCACAAAATAATTTGGATTTAAAAATAAAATTCCCTGAAACAATCTGGATAACCTTGGTATTATCTGGTTTTTGGAGTCTTGTCAGAATTACCCTTGGAAATCATGTGGGCCTGGCGCTTTTTCTTGAATTAGTTCTTTAATAAATGTATCTATTTCTTCTAGAAATTGGTCTGTTTAAGCTTTCTGTCTCTACGGACAGCAACACTGATAAAAGGAAACATATTTTAATATGAGTAAGTTCATGCTAATACCTCCAATTCAAATCCAACACAACAGAGATCTTCCTCACCTTCCCTTACTCCATATTTCTATCTTCCTTCTCTCACAAAATGAAAAATATGGGCTCCCAACAACATCCATATTTCCACTCATTATTTTCAAATCATACACAGCTTCAATTCTATTAGCCTAAAAGACCATGGTTTTTTACTTGGGGAGGGTCATGAACACCTTTTAGAATCTGATGGGAGCACTAAACTCTTTCTTTAGAAAAATAAACATAAACACATCTAGTTCTGGATACATATTCAAAGATTCAGGGTCTCTCTAAAGTTCATTCACTTGGCTACCCCCTAGCCAAGGACCCTAGGTTAAGACTCATTTCCTTAACTACCTACTGTAAGGAGTATCATGTTCTAGAAAGGATTCAATTATTAGATGGAGAGTTGGATTAGATCATTTTAAGACATTACTCAACCCTGAGGTTCCAATCTAGAATGTTTAACTGAATGGTAAAACAAAACAATACAGCATGAAAGACTGATCAAGCATTTATGGACTACTTATACAAATGACCAATTTTAAAGGACTATATGAATTTAAGAATGGTAACTAAGAGATTCTTCCAAGTTAAGAGGTTCTCTCAAAAAAAAAAAAAAAAAGAGGTTCTCTCTCTCCCTCTCTTTTTTCTTTTGAATAATTTTCTACAAAAATTTGTTTTTTTCCCATATATTGAGAATTATTTTTCACTGAATTGAAGTATACATATCACTCTATATTTTAAAATTATACATTCTATCTTTGGAGATAAAAAATAGTCACAATTTGATTACATTATTTTAAATAGATAAAAACATGTATGTTTTAAATACTTCAAACAGTACTAAAAAATGTACTGTGAAATTTAAGCCTCCCTTCAATATGTGAACTGCAGTCAACTAATTTCTGGAAACTACCATGTCCATGTCATATATGTTTCCAAAGTACTTAACAGCAGATATGTACATATTTCCATTTCATGCATGAACACATGCACTACCTTAATACAGATACACAAATGGCAGCATAGAATACATACTATTCTACACCTTGTTTTTCACTTTACCTATATATTTTGGATGGTTTTTTATATCAGTACATACAGATGGTATCATTTTGTTAATGTTTTTCTTCATTTTTTGAATAACTAAACTATTGAATGGGTTGCCATAATAAACTTTTTTATTAATTTAATTTATTTTTGGCTATTCTTCATTGCTGCACACAGGCTCTTCCCTAGTTGCAGTGAGCGGGGGCTACTCTTCATTGTGGTGCACGGGCTTATTGCTGTGGCTTCTCTTGTTGCAGAGCACGGGCTCTAGGCGCACGGGCTTCAGTAGTTGTGGCTCGTGGGCTCTAGAGCACAGGCTCAGTAGTTGTGGGCGCATGGGCTTAGCTGCTCCTCGGCATGTGGGATCTTCCCAGACCAGGGCTCGAACCCGTGTCTCCTGCATTGGCAGGCGGATTCTTAACCACTGCACCACTAGGGAAGCCCCATAATACACTTTTACTAGTTTTCTGTTGATGGACATTTAAGTTGCATCAATAAGGAGTTTCATATGTGAATATTTGTGCCCATGCTCATGTATATCTAAGGTATATTTCTAGAAGTAGCAATTTTTTTTTTTGGCCTTGCTGTGGGGCTTGCAGAATTTTAGTTCCTTGACCAGGAATTAAATCCGGGCCTTCAGCAATGAAAGTGCAGGGTCCTTACCACTGGACTGTCAGGGAATTCCTGCTCTTTAAATTTAAAAGCAAATTTTTCATACTAGTTTGGCAATTATTAGGTAAAATAAGTGTATATATTTGGGTATATCTTAAGATATAAACTCAACTTAAAATGTCAGTTAGTTTTTAAAATGTATTAGTGTCCTGTTCTCCAAAGATGACTTACAATTCTAAATCTAATGGTCCAATTCAGATTTGGAGTACCATATATTATGAACACATTTAACTCAAACTTTGGCCCATTTCTATGAAGATCCGTGTTAAGATTTAGTGAAGTTTTATTTATTTATCTTTTATTTTTTGGCCTCGCCTCGTGGCATGCAGGATCTAACCCCGACCAGGGATCGAACCCGTGCCCCCTGCAATGGAAGTGTGGAGTCTTAACCACTGGACCACCAGGGAAGTCCCAAGATTTAGTAAAGTTTTGATCAGCTGTTGGAGTGATCTGGTTAATTGAATTTTCTCATTAATTGACTTTTAGTCAGAAAGTCCTTTATTTCAACTCTTGAAGTTTTTTAAATGTGTTAGCTTCCTGCTTTTAATCCAATAAACAACTTTTTAGCAATCTTCACGCACCTTAAAATTAAGTCTAATTGTATTTTATTGTGGAAATTATAGGACCTTTACTAAACAGTCTAAAGGTCATGGAATGAAAATTGTTTCACTAAATAAGATTTTGGTTAGCACTTTGCTTTCTCATGACACATCTCTGTCACCTAAAAGTAGAGTAACCCTTAGCTTAGTGAGAACTCAATTAACTTTTATTTAAAATCAAATATAACATTCTTTTTTTTTTTTTTGTGGTACGCATGCCTTTCACTGTTGTGGCCTCTCCCGTTGCGGAGCACAGGCTCCGGACGCGCAGGCTCAGTGGCCATGGCTCACGGGCCTAGCCGCTCCACGGCATGTGGGATCTTCCCAGACCAGGGCACGAACCCGTGTCCCCTGCATCGGCAGGCGCACTCTAAACCACTGCGCCACCAGGGAAGCCCCCAAATATAAAATTCTTTTTCACACCAATTCAGTCTGTCTGGAAAGTCAGTTTACAGAATTAACTCTCTAATACGATAAGTACTAAAGAAGTACTAAGAATAATTGTTGGTATGAAACGGTTTCTGTGCTCTGTAACTGCTGATTTAAAAATTAATATAAACCCTGACTGTACACATTTAGTCAAAAATCATATTGTACACTTAAAAGTGATGAATATAATTTTATGTAAACTGTACAATAAAGCTGATTTTAAGAAGAACTAGAGGATTGATTAATCAGTGGTATGAATCCCCATGACTGAAAACAATGAAACCATTTTTTAAAAGTTTTTTATTTTTTAAAAAATATTTATATTTATTTGGTTGCACCGGGCCTTAGTTGCAGCTCCTGGGCTCTTTAGTTGTGGCATGCATGTGGGATCTAGTTACCTAACTAGGGATCAAACCTGGGCCTCCTGCATTGGGAGCACAGAGTCTTAACTACTGTGCCACCAGGGAAGTCCCTGAAACCACTTAAAAATATTTTATTAACTTATTAAAAAAATTTTTTTTATACAGCATGTTCTTATTAGTTATCTATTTTATACATATTAGTGTGTATATGTCAATCCCAATCTTCCAGTTCATCCCACCACCACCACCACCCTCCCCGCTTTCCCCCCGTGGTATTCGTATGTTTGTTCTCTATATCTCTTTTTTTTTTAATAGTTTTTTTAAAAATTAAATTGTTTAATTTATTCATTTCTGGCTGCACTGGGTCTTCGTTGCTGTGCAAGGGCTTTCTCTAGTTGCAGTGAGCGGGGGCTATCTTCCTTGCGGTGTGCGGGCTTCTCATTGCGGTGGCTTCTGCTGTTGTGGAGCACGGGCTCTAGGCACGCGGGCTTCAGTAGCTGTGGCTCGCCGGCTCTAGAGCACAGGCTCTGTAGAAGTGGCGCTCGGGCTTAGTTGCTCCGCGGCATGTGGGATCTTCCCCGGCCAGGGCTCGAATCCGTGTCCCCTGCATTGGCAGGCGGATTCCCAACCACTGCGTCACCAGGGAAGCCCTGTGTCTTTACTACTGCCTTGCAAACCGGTTCATCTGTACCATTTTTCTAGATTCCACATATATGCATTAATATATATTTGGTTTTCTCTAAAAATCATATTGTAAAAAGAATAAAACACAATCCCAGATCGTGGCTTGCATTGTTATATGGCTTTTTAGTCTCCTTTATTCCTCAATCTTATCTTTCACGACATTGGCATTTTTGAAGCAAACAGATCAGTTACTTATAGAATGCCTCTCCACTGGGGGTGATCTCCTTTCTCCCATGATTAGAGTCAAGTTACATATTTTCTGTTGACTGTCACAAAAGTGATATTGTCCTTAGTGTTTCATATCAGGAAGCACGTGATGTTCATCAGTCCCATTACTGTGATGTTAACTTTTTTTTTTTTTTTTGCGGTACGCGGGCCTTTCACTATTGCGGCCTCTCCCGTTGCGGAGCACAGGCTCCGGACGCGCAGGCTCAGCGGCTATGGCTCACGGGCCTAGCCGCTCTGCGGCATGTGGGATCCTCCCGGACCGGGGCACGAACCCGTGTTCCCCGCATCGGCAGGCGGACTCTCAACCACTGTGCCACCAGGGAAGCCCCTGTGATGTTAACTTTGATCACTTGGTTTAAGGGGTGTCACAGATTTCTCCAGTGTACAATTACAGCTGACCCTTGAACAACGTGAATTTGAATTGTACAGGTACACTTATACATGGATAATTTTCAGTAATAAATACTACAGCACTACATGGTCCTGGTTGGTTGAATCCGAGGATACAGAGGAAGCACAGATACAGAGGGTCAGCTGTAAATTATACACAGATTAACCCCCATGTTGTTCAAGGGTCAACTGTACAAATTTTTCCCTTTGTAATTAGCAGGTATTTTCTGGGGAGAGATTTTCATACTACGTTTTTTTCATTATTCCTCACACTTTTACCCTAGTTTTGGCACCCAAAGAGCCTTGCTTGTCTTAGTTAATACTATCGTGGTTCCCAAATGGTAATTTACAGCTTCATTTTTCACATTTAGATATTTAATCCACCTGTAATTCATGGTAATGTAGTATGAGGCAAGGGTCTAAATTTATTTTCTTCCAAATAGTCAATTGTACCATCTTGATCTGTCCTTTTTCTACCAAAATGAAATGTCTTTATAAATTCTCGTATGTACTTGGATCTATTCTGGATTCTATTCCTGTTTATTCATTCCTACGTACATTCTTCTATGTGGTCCTTGGAATAATTTCATCCACTCCTCCCAAACTGCCCATCTTGTAGGGGCTATTATAAGCAATTAACAAAACCCTTCCCCCTTTTGTATGTTTATACATATATATATTTTGGGTAAGGACTGGAATGTTTATACTAGTACTACTAGGTCTTCCCATTCAGTAATGTATAAATGGATTCAGGATCCATGTATACAAGACAACAAATGTTTTTAGTTTTCCTTATTTCTTCTTGACTTTTGCACCTAGTAAATTTATATTAACAAGTGTAAACCCTAAATAATTCTGAGAAACCAGATCACACAAACCATAATTTAAAATTTAAAATTGTATTACAAGTTCAATTAGATATGTGTATGCCTTCACAATAATTTTTAATGTAACAGTACTTGAAAATAAAACTAATGTCCCTTTTTACATTTCAAAAAACATTTGCCATTGTGATGTCTCTGCTGCACTTGATTTTGTAAATATCAAATAGAATGCTTCACTTATCTGATACCAGGGATTCCAGTGTTTCAGGTAAATGAATTTTCGAGGTGACTTAAACTCCAATACCTTTATAATTTTTTTTCCTTTTTTTTTTGGCTGCGCCGTGCAGCTTGCAGGATTTAGTTCCCTAACCAGGGGTTGAACCTGGGCCCCTGCGGTGAAAGCACTGAGTCCTAACTACTGGACTGCCAGGGAATTCCATAATTATTAAATTGCCTTTTCTCTTCCTTTATTAAACAGATTTATATTAAATGTGATTCTTAATCCCTTTTTAGGGTCATCATCATTGAATATAGTTTCAGCCTAGACCCCTTCTGTCATACCCCTTTTATACTTCAGCTTTTCAGTTTAATTTGATGGAAATTTTGGACTGGGAATTTCCTAAGTTAATAGGCCTCACCAATTATTTCCCTATGTTAATTCACTCATTTATACATACATACATTTATTGGACACTTACTCCATCAGGACTTATAGGTACTATAACTATTACCTCATTGGTTACCTAATCATTTTTGCTATTTTCAAATTGCGGGATACACCAGAGAGAAACAGTACCAAGCTAGATATGTGTGGATCTTTTAGGCTTTGGGGGTTTTTGCTATGTCCCTTTTTTTGCGTGGTAAACTATACATAAAAGTTACCATTTGTAAGTGCACAGATTTGTGGCATGAATACATTCGTTGTTGTATAACCATCACCACCATCCATCTCCAACTTTTTCATCTTCTCCAACTGAAACTCTATATTCAAATTAAACTTTCTATTCTCCCTTTTATTTGTCCTTTTAATTTTTCAAAATTAAAGTGATCAGAGCCACATTCTGTGTTCTAAAACTGTCATGCTTCAGTTATTCATGTGTCCATGTTCACCTTTGAGGGGAAAGTAGGCCCTCTCTTTGAAGAGTCAATTTTTCCAAGTTTGTCAATTTTATCCCCAACTCATCATTAAAGTATGTTGCCAGTTACATTCCCTGTATCAAGGAAGTATCCTCTCAAATTTACAAAGAAGCAATATGTGTAGTAGTCTGAAAATTACGCCATGAAAATGTATGCCTGGATTAAATTATCATCAGAGAGATACAGTAGTCCCTCCTTTCACACTTTCTGTAGTTTCAATTACCTGAGGTCAACCATGATGCAAAATTACTAAAAATTCCAGAAACAAAGAATTCTTAAGTTTTAAATTGTACGCCATTGTGAGTAGTGTGATGAACTCTCGCACCATCCTGCTCAGAATCTCCAACCATCAGCGTCATCATAGATCCAAGATCCAGCATCACCTGAAGCAGATGATCTTGCTTCTGACCTATCAGATCAACAGTAGCCTAACAATGTCTGTCATTCACCTCAATCTCATCACATAGGCATTTTTATCATCTCATATTATCACAAGTGTAATTACAGTATAGTATTTGGAGAACACATTCATGTAACTTTATTTCAGTTTATTTTATATTGTTTTGTTTTGTTTGGCCAAGCTGCACTGCTTGTGGGATCTTAGTCCCCAACCAGGGATTGAACCCGGGTGCTCGGCAGTGAAAGCGCGGAGTCCTAAACACTGAACTGCCATGGAATTTCTTACAGCATATTGTTTTTTGCTTTTGTTTTCGCTTTTTTGGCCGCGTTGGGTCTTAGCTGCAGCACGTGGGATCTTTTGTTGTGGCGTGCGGGCTTCTCTCTAGTTGTGGCGTGTGGGTTTTCTCTCTCTAGTTGAGGCACGTGGGCTCAGTAGTTGTGGCAGGTGGGATCTTAGTTCCCTGACCGGGGATCAAACCCGCGTTGCCTGTATTGGAAGGATTCTTTACCACTGCGCCACCAGGGAAGTCCCAGTATATCCTTTTAACTGTTCTACTTTATTATTGTTAATCTCTTACTGTGCCTAATTTATAAGTTAAACTTTATCATAGGTATGTACATAAAGAAAAAAAAATGTGTAGTACAGGGTTTGGTACTACCCGTGGTTTCAGGCATCCACTGGGGGTCTTAGAATGAATACCCCCAGGATAAATGGGGAACCGTACATACCTAGATTGCACTTCATAGAGTCCTGTGAGGACTCACAACTTTCTTTTTAAGCTTGTGAACATCGTGCTGATGTTTCCTGACTGGGTAGCCTTTTTAGGGTCACTTGCAAGCACGTGTAGGGCAGAATTAGTGAAATCACTTTAAGTATACAGGATTCCATAGTATGCATATTTTGTACCACTATTATGTTGTCCTCGCCATTATTTTTTATTAGTTTTTTGGCTGCATTGGGTCTTCATTGCTGCACACGGGCTTTCTCTAGTTGCGGCGAGTGGGGGTTACTCTTCGTTGCAGTGCGTGGGCTTCTCATTGCGGTGGGATCTCTTGTTGCAGAGCATGGGGTCTAGGCATGCGGGCTTCAGTAGTTGCAGCATGCAGGCTCGATAGTTGCAGCACATGGGCTCTAGGCCACACGGGCTTAGTTGCTCCGCAGCATGTGGAATCCTCCCAGACCAGGGCTCAAACTGTGTCCCCTGCACCGGCAGGCAGATTCTTAACCACTGTGCCACAAGGGAAGTCTCACCATATTGTTTTTGAAAATTGTTACCTTAATTTCATTTTGAAATAATTTTGTGGTGTAAATAATTCCAGAGTATAGAAGCTTATTTTCCTTCAGTAATATCTCAATACCTTTTGTTTCAAGAGAAGACCTCCCTTTCACATACTCTTGGTGGGAGTATAAACTGGCAAAGCCTGTTATTCCATTTACTTGTGTATTTGCTTTCTTGGAAGTTACTTAAACCTTTCTCATTTCCTATATTCATTACTCCTCAGTGGTATCTCTCTCATCTTACCTTTTAATGTGTCTTTTGTATAATTAAAAAATGCACTGATTTTAATCATTGAATCCACTTAATTTCAAATTCAGTTCAGTGGGAAGAAGAAAATCCATACACTCGAAACATTAAATATGACATTGGGGTAGACCTATTTAGAACAAATAAACCTTCAACTTACATTATAAATAATAGTCTCTTAATTGCCATAATGAAGCAATATACATGTGTGCCTCACAGTTCTCAAGGTGCTATTAAATTCAAATGTTCTAAGCAGTAATATTTAAAAAAAGCAGCCGAGGAAATACAATTATTCTTCTTGAATCCATGGGCAATGTCTGTATGTTACGTGCTTTTACCTTAAAAGAGATGTATGCACAATGTCTGTGAACTTATATTGTTTTATACGTGCACTTTACCTAGGAAGACAGTTTGCAAGTATTTTTCAGATTTTTTATCTTTAAAGAGTCAGGAACATGCCTGCCTCTTTTTTTTTCTTACTATTTGTTAGTTATTTAGTTGTGTCAGGTCTTAGTTGTGGCATGTGGGCTCCTTAGTTGTGGCATGCAAACTTTTTAGTTGCAGCACACATGTGGGATCTAGTTCCCAGACCAGGGATTGAACCCCGGGCCCCAGCATTGGGAGTACGGAGTCTTAACCACTGCATCACCAGGTAAGTCTCCATTTTTTCAGATCTTTAAGGGCTCCATGACCCAAGTAAGATTAAGCAGGAACCACTGTTGTAAGGAGTTAACAACAAAACAACCACCACTACCACCCCCCTCCCAAAGTTATTTCTACCTTTCAGTGAGTTAAAAACACTATTGTAGATTTTTACTTTAATACTGTAGGGGACTTCCCTCGTGGGAATCCACCTGCCAATGCAGGAGATACAGGTTCAATCCCTGATCTGGGAAGATCCCACATGCCATGGAGCAACTAAGCCTGTGCACCAGAACTACTGAGCCTGTGCTCTAGAGCTCACGAGCCACAACTACTGAATCCCATGTCCCTAGAGCCCGTGCCCCGCAACGAGAAGCCACCGCAATGAGAAGCCTGTGCACCACAATGAAGAGTGTATGTATAGCTGATTCACTTTGTTATAAAGCAGAAACTAACACACCGTTTTAAAGCAATTATACTCCAATAAAGATGTTAAAAAAAAAAAAGAGTAGCCCCTGTTCGCTGCAACTAGAGACAGCTTGAACGCAGTAATGAAGACCCAATGCAGCCAAAATTAAAAGAAAAATACCGTAGGAACTCTCCTACACTGTTGGTAGGAATGTAAACTGGTACAGCCATTATGACGAAGAGTTCCTTAAAAAACTAAATACAAAGCTACCATGTATGAGACTGCAATACTACTCCTGGGCATATATCCAGAGAAAACCATAATTCGAAAAGATACATGCACCCCAAAGTTCATTGCAGCACTATTTACAGTAGCCAAGACATGGAAACAACCTAAATGTCCATCGACACATGAATGGATAAAGATGTGGTGTATGTGTATATATATATACACACACATACACACACACAAATGGAATATTACTCAGCCATAAAAAAGAATGAAATAATGCCATTTGCAGCAACATGGATGGACCTACAGATTACCATACGAAATCGAAGACAGACAAGTATCATATAATATCACTCATATGTGGAATCTAAAAAAATGATACAAACGAACTTATTTACAAAACAGAGACTCACAGACCGAAAACAAACTTATGGTTGCCAAAGGGGAAAGGGCGGTGGGGGGAGGGATAAATTAACAGGTTGGGGTGAACATATACACACTACTATATATAAAATAGATAACCTATATAGTACAGGGAACTATACTCAATATTTTGTAATAACCTGTAAGTGAAAAGAATCTGAAAAACAGTATGTTTTATACACACACACACACACACACACACACACATAAAACAGTCACTGTGCTGTACACCTGAAACTTAAGACGATATATGTAAATCAACTATACTTCAATACAAAAAAAAAGAAAAAATTGTCTTGGATTTTTACTTACCCATTCTCCCCAGCAGTGCCGAGCCCTCGGTTATTATCTTTGTCCTCTGACCTCTTTTCTTCTCCAACACTTCCAGGTATGTAACTGCCTTAAGGCAGTTATGCATGCTGTACCCTATACCTAATACATGCTTCCCCCACGTATCTACAAGGCTCCCTCCCTGCTCACCTTAAAATTTTACTGAAATTCCACCTTAGGGAAGCCTTCAAAGACTGGGCTATTTAAAACTCCTATCCCCCTTACTCCCCTTTTCTCCTTCCCTGCTTTCTTTCCATTAATGCATATGTAACGTCTACATTTTATGGTTTGTTTTTTTTTTAATTTTTGGCCGTGCCGCAGGGCTTGCGGAATCTTACCTCCCTGACCAGGGATCGAAACCGCGCCCTCGGCATTGAAAGTGTGGAGTCCGAACCACTGGAATTCCCTACATATTGTCTTTAATTATGTTCACTATCTCTTTATATGGCTATTAAGTCTCCAGATTGTAGCCAACGTTTTTACTTTTGTTGATGATATACAGCTTAAATCTTTAAAGTACTCCTATGGTCAACAAATTAATGTTCTCTTTAGGGCAATGATTTCCAGTCTTTAAATAACCTGGTTTTAAGAACAAAAACCCTCTAGGGAGCAACAAGAGACAGCTTCATTCTCTGGATAGCCCTTATTGGCAAAAAAAAGTTTAAACACATTTTGAAGAGTTAGGTTTTTGTTTTTTTATAAAGAAGATGTTGGGGGTAGGAGTTTTATTAATTAATTAATTTATTTTTGCTGTGTTGGGTCTTAGTTTCTGTGCGAGGGCTTTCTCTAGTTGTGGCAAGCAGGGACCACTCTTCATCGCGGTGCGTGGTCCTCTCACTATCATGGCCTCTCTTGTTGCAGAGCACAGGCTCCAGACGCGCAGGCTCAGTAGTTGTGGCTCACGGGCCTAGTTGCTCCTCCGCGGCATGTGGGATCCTCCCAGACGAGGGCTCAAACCCGTGTCCCCTAGTATCAGCAGGCAGATTCTCAACCACTGCACCACCAGGGAAGCCCTGAAGAGTTAGCTTTTTAATAAAGATGTCTGAGGTACTTCAGTTCCGTAGATCCCACTGATCTATTATATAGATCATAATTATCTAATTTTATTCTCATTGCTTTGAGGAAGAAAACAAAGGAGGCTCATGCTCCTTTACCTTTTTATAAAGGTCACCTGAAAAATCATCCACCTCTTCAGCCTAACAGCCTCCCCTTTCATTACATTACAGTCATTTAAGTGTGTTGTTTCCTATTAGAATGTGGGCTTCTTGAAGAAATGAACCATATTATTTATCTTTCCTTCAGCATAGCGTTTGACTCAGAATACTCTCAATATTTCCAAGTTCGTTGACCAAAAAAGGGAGGAAAGAAAATGGTTTTTCAAGACTGAAGAAGAGACACAGATTATACATTCAGGCGTAAGCAAAAATGTTAGGAAAAAGGAAATCCAAATTAATCCAGTTATATTTCCCCATTGTACCACAATAAAGAGACAGTCCCATTTTCAAAGAAATTAACTTTTATTTGAAAGGAGACTACCCTTCCCCTCACTATTTCTAAGGACTCTATACAATAGCCTACTTAAACCATTTCCCTAATACCAAAATTTCTAACAGCAAAGCATACAACTGCTCTAAATAATAAATAAGGGTTGTCCTTCACTGATTAAACTTCAAAAATTCCAACACAAAAATCAAACTTTACGTTTTTAAGTTTTAACAAATGTATTTTAAATACATGTTTTGTGGGAGTCCACAAGCTTTTCATCTCTAAAAAAACGACATTTTTAGGGCTCAAAAATTCCGTTCTTCAAAAGAAATGACCAAGTGTTTCCTTCTATAGCTTCAAACTTTCTACACTCAATTATTTGATTGCTCCATGCCACCCCAGACAAACCTGACATGACTGAACTACTTTATGTTACTAACTTTCCCAAAAGAAAGTTAAAAAAGGAGTTTGTAGTAAATGCAGCTCTCTAATACCATGTCTAATACAATATCTAACACAAAAGGAGCTTTAAAAAGATCATTTCTTTCCTCATTCGATTAGGCAGGAGTTAATTTTCTGTAAAAGCAACAAACAAACAAAAAAACATTTACAAAAGCATAACACTGGGGGTTCCTCTTTTACTCAAGATGCTTAACTACTCAAAATGACAATTACATCTTTAAGAATATAATAAAAGGGGTGAAAACAGCAATACAATCGACAAAGTGTAGATGCTAAATAAACCAAAGATGTTTGTAAGGGTTCTTTTTAAGGAGTAGGAAGGATTAGAAGCTTGGGGAAATCCAGAATTAAACAAAAAAAGAGAAAGGGAAAAAAAAGAAAGAAAAATATGTCCTCAACTGCAACCACTCTGTTTATCAATAGCGTCCTGGAAAAGAGTAAAAAAAAAAATTTTTTTTAATCAAATGAGAATTATAGTTTGACTTGCCTAATATTTTCCCAACTATTAACAGTCACTATATACCTTAATTTTCTAAAATATAAACCATTAATTAGAAATGAGGTTCGTAATGCAACAAAAGCAAAAGTGTACGTACTTGGGCTGTAGGAACGAGATCTTGATCGTGATCTGTATCGACTATAGTAAGGAGAAGGCGATCTTCTTCTGTAGGAAATAAAAGATTAATCAGCATATCACATAATCACTACACCGAGGCAGATAAAACCAAAAATTCCATCATTCAAAATAATAATGGACCTAAGAGGAAAGCTATTAAGTTTTCCATGTGCCAACAATACTAGAACAGTATTGGCCAATACAGATAATTAACCTCTTTTCTTGGTCTTGAGAAAAATCATTTTTCCTACTTTCAAGAAAGCATCATATAAAATCTATTTAATATTTTTCTTTTTGGCCACGCTGTGCAGCATGTGGGATCTTATCTTAGTTCCCCGACCAGGGATCAAACCTGTGTCCCCTGTGCTGAAAGCACGGAGCCTCAACCTCTGGACCGCCAGGGAAGCCCCATATTTTAAATATTTTTATTAATACACATTAAACATAAATTAAAAGTGCCAAACACTACTACTATCATCTAACTTAGAACAGAAATCATAAGTTAAAACATTACCTGTACCGGTAATCATAGTCTTCGTACCTGTCGTACCCACGATCATATCCTCTATCATAGTAAGAATCTCGACGTCTGCCACCTCCTCCACCTCCACCTCCACCACCACCACCTCCACCACCACTGCTACAGAAAAATGTGAAAACGCTACATCAGTGTGAATGATCACCTTCTGTCATCATTTAATATAAATGGATGCTTAAATAAAATGGAAGAAGGAAGGGAGATAGACGAGAGAGAAGAGATAACCCTTTCATGCTAATTACTTCCACGTCTCACTTTGCTGACTCCCATGGTATTCTGCTTTTGCTTCACATGTATCAAATAAATAACCAGGAATAATTTCACGAAACTCTCCAAACTATAAAATGCTCTTCTATTAATGCACTATCCGAATCAGCAACACCTTTTCCATAAGGTGAAAAAAGCATCGTGCTTTTTTCCATAAGGTGAAAAAGTACCCAAATGCTAAGATGTATGTCCTATGACTAGTTCAAAAGCAGTTAATAAATATCAAGAATTTAAAAGTAACCAACCATGAACACCAAAGAGAACTGACGTCCAGTGCTAAAAAATTTCAAGGTCTGGTGTTCAAACCTCTGGCAGTGAATTTAAACTCTAAGCCCTCTTTTTCCTGCTGTTTTCCCAACTCCTAATCATAGGGACATTATTTTCACTATTACTACTATTTTCTGTAGGCTCTCCTTGTCAAATCCTATATTTTCCCAAGAGGCTTCACATTAAATGAAAGCCTATATTTCTTCTTTCACTCTTAAGAAATACTGCCTTTGGTTATATTATATTAAAAAACTTTTAAAAAGTCCCTATTTATGTTGTACACAATGCAAAACTGGCTTTTTAAAAAACAAACATTAATATCAGTAAAACCATTCCATATACACAGAGGCTTCCAAGGTCACATATACATTTAGAGAATATTTAAAAGCATACAATTTTCTAGTATTTAATATTTTTTCTATTTCTGTAGTACAAGAAAACAGCCAGGAATGCACTTCAATAGTTTTAATTTCTCCCCATGCTCAAATATACATATAAAAAATCAAAGAAATAAAACGATTCAAAGAATACATATAGTCATATTAAATAACTTTCAATTCAAATTACAGAGAAAAGAAGTTTATCTTTTGATTAATCAAAATTTTGCACACATTTCTGGTGGATTTCTGGCTCCTAAAATTCAGCTTAGGAAACTTGAAATCTTACTGAGTTGGTCTGCCCATGTATATGCCTGGTGTAGGTGTGTGCGCTCTCTTGGTGATAGAATAATCTACACGAATTCTTCTACCATCCAGCTCCATTCCATTTGCCCTTTCCATAGCCTATAAAGGAGAACAGGCACAGAAAGTCATGCATAATTCACCAAGGAGAAACTATCAAAACTGCAAAAAATTTAACACATTTTTCATTTGAAATTTCAAAAATTAAAATTCTCTAAACACTTCTTTCTCAAGTAAGAAGGGCTAGGATTTGATATATTAATCCCTGCTATATACATGTCAACAGTACTGAGTTTTCAACGTACACATGGACACTTAAGCAGGCCTCTGCTGAAAGACTAGGGGCAGCTACAGCCATAAAGAAGGAACCACACAACCCAGGGAAGCCTGAAGAATTCTGAGGCTTCAGTAACTAGCTTCAGTCTCAGCAACTCAAAGCAGAAACTGCAACTCAGTGGACAAGTCTAAACTTGTCAAGCCATTCCTTGAAAACTTGTAGAGCCATTCCTTAAGTAACACACTGCCATCTAGTGAACTCCAAATATAAAGGAACTTCTTAATCCGCCAGCAAGTGCTGTCTTTATGTCTGTGCTCACATTCCCTAACACTTTGCCCTTTGGTACTAATACCAATAAATGCAAAAATGAATCCAACCACTTTAACACATTTTAAGAAGTTCTCAGGAACTAAGTAAAGTTGCCATTTTCATTTTATCTTATCCAGAAATAAGCCTAAGAGGAGGAGGTGTGTGAAAAGACTGGACAAACAAGTTTCATATTTAAAAAATGTTTAATTATGATATTCTTTGCACTACGCACTTCAGGTGAGATATCCTGGTATTTCTAAATTTACACCTTTATCCCTTAATTGAGAACAGGAATAAACCAATCACAAACATGTAACAGTAAAAAAACCATTACTGTGTCTATCATAATGTCTATAACATAAATGCCTTCAACTCAGAGCATTATTTTGTTAGAATTATCCAGGCTTTTTCAACCACACCACTATTGATACAGTTGGGGCCTGCTAATTCCGTGTTGCGGGTGGCTATCCTGTGCACTGTAGGATGTTCAGTATCATCCCTGGCCTCTACCACCAAATAAAAATAGCATTTATTGTTTCTGAAAGATACTCTTTTATTACGACTGCTTATACCGCAATCAAACATTGTTGATGCAAAGAGCAATAATGACCTATAGCCAACTACTGTCACGTGTAAAATGGTACAAAAAAGAAATGCCAGTACCTTCCATTTCTTTAACAAATGACCTTCAAAAATTCCTTAAAATGGAATTTTCTAATTCAGTCACCATGAACTTTTAATATGGAGAAGGCAAGCCTACTGCTTCCTCTATAATCCATTATCTACAACATTAGAATAGCATTATTTCAAATCCCTGACATTGATTAGGGTCATTCTGTCAGGCAAATTAAGAATGGCACTAAACAAACATGAAAAAGTACCAATTCTTTCCATGTATTATTTTCATTTATAGAACAGAATGGTAGATGAACTTAAGAGAATAGATAAACAAAGCTCTGTAGAGACAGGGAGCTAATTATAGACACTTACAAAAATTAAACAGATTAAACCTAAACACAATTCTTTTTTTTCTTTTTCTTTTTTTTTGGTTGCATTGGGTCTTTGTTGTAGTGTGCAACCTTCTCACTGCGATGGCTTCTCTTGTTGCGGACCACGAGCTGTAGGCACGCGGGCTTCAGTAGCTGTCATATGCGGGCCCAGCAGTTGTGGTTCACGGGCTCTAGAGTGCAGGCTCAGTAGTTGTGGTGCATGGGCTTAGTTGCTCTGCGGCATGGGGGATCCTCCCGGACCAGGGCTTGAACCCGTGTCCCCTGCATTGGCAGGCGGATTCTTAACCACTGCGCAACCAGGGAAGCCCTAAACACAATTCTTTTAAAAGGTCAATGTAATCATTTGCTCGGAGCATGAATAAGGGTTATTCAAAAGAGAACACTTATATATACTTCACCTTTTCCATTAACTCAAACACAACCTCACTTTACAAAGCCGGATTTCAATAAAGATATGCCTATACCAGAGAGTATTAGCTGGAAAGTGAAACTGGCCATTCCAATTCTAATACTGAGAGGTAGAGTTTAAATCATGTCAGACAATGAAAGAGGACATAATGTTTATAGAACTGGGAGTTTATCAATCAGCTTTTAACAGTAACTCAATACTAAATAATGCACATCAGAAAATTTTCAAAATGACAAATAATTACAAAAACAAAATTACCTCCTTTGAGTCATCTATTCTCTCGAAATAAACAAAAGCAAATCCTCGTGATCGTCCAGTTCGCTGGTCATAAACCACATTGACACCACTCAACGGTCCATATCGAGAAAATACTTCGCGAAGATCTCTCTCTGTTGTGTACAAACTGAGGCCAAACACTCCTAGACACGTGTTGGGATCTGGATTTGCCTGTTGAATAAAGATGTTATTTAACTTTAAGCTCCAAATTAAAATAAAAACACACAGAAATACTTTGCTTAGAACACTTCACCCAATACACAAAGACTATATTGTTTCAAGTCACTTGGAAACAAGAATTTAAAAGAAAAAAAAACAGGCGAGCTATATTTTACAGTTCATAGTACACTCAAGCCTTCTTTAGAATATACTCCAGGCTGCATCCTGCATGAAAATGTCCCTAACTTTCTAGCCCAGCAATTTTCAGAACGTATCCTAAGAATTCATCCTTAGTTTAATGCCATATTTTTAGTTTATTCAAATGTTTTATATCCCTTATAGATTTGTACTCAACGTTGACTTCATCTGCAATTGCTGATTAGATTCTCCTCCTCAATTTTCATTCTTTAGCAAGGATAATCTTTCAAGGTTCCCACAATCCAGATTTGAAAAATTAACATGCAAATTTCAAAACATCATTAAATAATAGCAGACTCCACCATGGTTAAATACAAACAAACCTCAATGTCACATATCCAAGACTCAATTTCCTTATCAATAATAAGGTAACTTGACTCAAAGAGAGATTAAGAGTATTACTTCATTGGGGAACTTTGCACATTGCTCAATATAAGTGTTAGCTATTAATATTACTACAGAGCTTTTGCTATTTCCTTGCTACCCCTTCCCATGGTAAAACTTTTAATCTCAGTATTTTCAACTCAATTCTTGGAACATATTGCTTCTTCCCCAATTTCCTTCTTTTATAAAAATAAATTTATTTATTAATTTATTTTTGGCTGTGTTGGGTCTTCGTTGCTGCACACGGGCTTTCTCTAGTTGCAGTGAGCAGGGGCTGCTCTTCATTGTGGTGCACGGGCTTCTCACTGCGGTGGCTTCTCTTGTTGTGGAGCACGGGCTCTAAGCACACGGGCTCTAGGCGCATGGGCGTCAGGAGCTGTGGCACGAGGGCTTAGCTGCTCCGCGGCACGTGGGATCTTCCTGGACCAGGGCTCAAACCCATGTCCCCTGCACTGGCAGGCGGATTCTTAACCACTGCGCCACCAGGGAAGTCCCCAAATTTCATTTATTTTAACAACTCAAAAGTCAAAAAAAGAAAACACGCTTGAATGCATATAAACAATATTCATATAGCCAAGGATGTTTCTGAAGTACCACTTTTAAACAGTGCTCTAGCTCCCATAAAAGATGTTATACTATGACCAAATACACAGGAAAGACAAAATAAGCTTTCATTAACTTTGTTTTTTAAAATTTATTTATTTGGCTGCGTCAGGTCTTAGTTGCAGCACTCGGAATCTTTGTTGTGGCGTGCAGGCTCTACAGCACAGGCTTAGTTGCCCTGCAGCATGTGGGATCTTAGTTCCCTGACCACGGATCGAACCTGCACCCCCTGCATTGGAAGGTAGATTCTTAACCACTGGACCACCAGGGAAGTCCCTCATTAACTTTTAAAAAACACATACCCTGCTGCCTGTATGTCTTCTCCGGTTAGACATTGGAGAATGACTTCGGCTCCTGCGACGCCGGTATTCTGGTGTATAGGACCTACTTCGAGATCGTCTCCTATGAGAGTGAGAATGGGATCTGGATCGAGTGTAACGTCTATGAGAATGCCTCCTTGACCTCGACCTTTGAGAGAAATAAATTTAGGTAAAGATACTGGAACAAAATGCCTAATGCTGTTAAAATCAAAAGCAAACGGACACCAAATGAAGGTTCCCTGAGCAGACAAAACCAAGTCAGTCATTAATTTACCTTAATCACCAAATACTGTGAAGACACTGCCTGCTCACCATATAAGCTGCTTTGTAACAACATACCACTGAGCCTCATTCCATGTTTGGCTGGAGTGCTCCCAGTTTGCAAAGTGTCTTTTTGGTATGTGTACAGTAAATTTTTTTTTTTTTTACAGTAAATTTTTACGAATTATGTTCATGATTCATTGGTTTTACTTTCGCTTTCTGAACTTTTGACAATGCCAAGGACCTATACCTATATATATCCCTGCTTATTCTCAGCTCGTTTCCCCTTTCAGAGGAAAAAGTATTCTTCCTCACTACAACTCCTCCTTGTTCCCAGTCTACCCCTTCTAAATTCACTCTTCCCACCTTACCTTACAAACATGTTAAGGCTCCACCTTCTTTAGAAAGAAAAAAACCAACTGGCACTAGCAAGAAAATTCTTTAATATTCTACAACATGGATAAACCTTGAGGACATTATGCGAAGTGAAATAAGCCAGTTATAAGAAGACAAATACTGTGTGATTCCACTTAGATGAGGTACTTAAGAGTAGTCAAAATCATAAGAGACAGAAATAAGATGGTGGTTGTCAGCGGCTGGGAGGAGAATGAGAGTCATTGTTTAATGGGTAGAGTTTCAGTTTTACAAGACAAAAAGAATTATGGAGACGGATGGTTGCACAACAATATGAATGCATTTAATACCAGTGACCATACACGGAAAAATGGTTAAGACTATAAATTTTGTGTATTTCACCACACACAAAAGACAAAACAAACCATCAACTTCCATTACCATCACAATAAAATCGCTTGATTCTTATCACATTTTCAAAATAGTCCTATATTCCCTCCATTGTTAAGTATCATTTCCTTCCCAGTCTTTCCTTAGCCTGCTGCAATCTAGCATCTGCTAAATTAACTTGTCACAACCTAAATCCCCACTAAACTAATAGTCTTCATGTCTAATGGCCTTCATTTCTTCAAGGCTTCTACAGCATCTCACCAATCTCTCTACTGCTGATTCCCTAGTTCATCTCCTATTTGATTATTTCCAATTGCTCACAGTCCTTTTTCTTTGCCTATTAATGCAAAGAAAACGCCATTTCTTATTACTATTCATATGATCTATCCTTAAACACCCAGACCAGTAGTCATGAAAGTCATATAAAATAACTTCTATGAGGTATTCAATAAATGATATAAATGCTAAGGGCCAGAAAGTTTAAACAATAAAGCTAGGAGACTTAATAAGATTCTACTAGGGAGACAGGGGAAAAGTGTTCTAGGAATACCAAGAACAAAGGTTCCTTAGCAAGAAAACATGGAAATGTGATTAGAGAATTGCAAAAGAGTATAATCTGCTAGGAATTAGGATACTTATAAAGGATGGAATGAAAATGAAGATGACGAAAGGACTGGGACAAATCTTGTGTATGAAGCTTAGAGTACAGCTTTATTTAAAGGAGGCAAACAATCTTGAGTGGGAATGAAAATAATATGAATGGCCTACTATCTACAAGAAATTAATCACTGGCTGGGGTGGGGGAGAAACAAGAAAATAACTTGTGTTTTATACGAATACTAAACAGGACATTTCCTATTTTCCTTAGCACCAATTTATAGCTTCAATTTAAAATATAAAAAACATTAATAAGTTGTCACATAAAATATCAATAGTTACATTTAAATGCAGTTGGTCCTTTGTGTGGAGGGCTGACTGTACCATGCCATTTTATATAAGGGACTTGACCATCTGAGGATTTGGTATCCGCAGAAGAACCAATCCTTCCCCAACAGATACTGAGGGAGGACTATAGTAACAAAAAGTGACGTTAATTTAAAATCTTTCAGGACTGCTTACCTTTTCTCTAAGTCAGATAGTGATAAATATTACGAAAAAAATTAGGAATAAGGGAATAAAGAGTGTGCATGGTATTTAATGTTCTCCAGTGATACAAGAGCAGAGAACTGCATCAAGTGATATGAGAATATCTTGACGGAAGAGAATTCTAGGCTAAGGGCAGCAAGTACAAAAGTCCTAAAATGAAAATGTGCTCACTTCTGTTTCTACACCTGAATTCTATCTAGCACTATTCTGCACATGTGGATTCAATTAATTATGTAGAGTGGTTAGCAAATCAAGCACTAGGCTGGATCCTGGATACAACAGAGAAAAAGACATAGCTGTGGATTGCACGAAAAGTACGCCTTTGATTCTTTTGTCTCATGCCCCCTTGCAATCACACTCTATTCAAAGACATAAATTACCTCTTTAAAGAAGAAATTACAATGACTTATCAAACCGACTGTCCAGGTTGTTTTTATTTATTTACTTTAAATTTTATTTATTTATTTATTTGGCTGTGTTGGGTCTTCGTTGCTGTACGCGGGCTTTCTCTAGTTGTGGCAAGCGGGGGCCACTCTTCATTGAAGTGCGCGGGCTTCTCATTGCGGTGGCTTCTCTTGTTGTGGAGCACGGGCTCTAGGGGCATGGCTTCAGCAGTTGTGGCTGTGAGCTCTAGAGTGCAGGCTCAGTAGTTGTGGCGCACAGGCTTAGTTGCTCCGCAGCATGTGGGATATTCCCGGACCAGGGCTTGAACCCATGTCCCCTGCATTGGCAGGCAGGTTCTTAACCACTGCGCCACCAGGGAAGTCCCAGGTTGTTTTTCACTGTTTTTTCCACACACCAGTACACCTGGGACATCTGATACAGTGAGCCTTGCAGTGGCTCACTAGAGTCTTTGTTTTAATCAGTGTAAGTGGTAGTGGCTGGGGCTCTGAATCACTCCAGGACCACTTCCTGCCAATTGTATCTGACCAGAGTTCCACGCTGGATCTAATTAGTTAGAATCTTCAGGTAAAGGATGTAGCTGGAAGGTGAAACTTGAAAAATCTTCTGAAATCATTCTGATAACCAGTACAACATACATACATCAACCATCTCTGCACTAAACTGCATGCCAAGTCTCCAATGGAGAAAATTACCTTTTTGTTGTGCAAATATTATTGAAATAATATCAAACATTAACCTTCAAATGCCAAGCACATTTAAATCAAACAACACATTTAATTTGTATTAATAGCATCAGATAGATTAATGGACGAAGGGAAAATTCTACCTTATCTAAGTCTTTGTATCTATTACGTATCATTCATTTCTAAACCACAGATTAAAAAAAAGACAACTTCATGATTTTGAGTCTTCAGTGAAATTTCCACAAAAAATGCAACAAAAATGAGGGATTTGGTAAAAACCACTTTGCCCTGAAAAATCCAAGAAAAGCATTTTAAACATACTTACATATTATTTTAAACACACTTACCTGGATTTTGATCTTGATCGAGAATGGGATTCAGAGTGTTTGGAAACTCTTGATGGACTACGAGATCCTGACCTGCTCTCCGATTTTACACGAGCAGGAGTTCCCGTTGGAGATTTTGACTGAGAGCGAGACTCCTAACAAAGAAGACAGTATTACAAATGGCACTGGTCACGTAGATGCCTAACACCTAACATTTAAAGTACCGTAATTATTTATATTGATTGCTCCTGAAAAACAAATGGTTAGGCAACACCCTCCAGAAAAAATTTCAGCTCATTAATAACCCATTGTTAATACTGCTAACTGTCCTCAATAATTCCCTACTTGAACCAGATCACCAATTCTCTATTAACTAAGTAATCATGCAAATTCATCTACAACTTGATCATACAGACACTGGAACATAAACCATACATTTACTTAACCTAGGACCCATTCATTCTTCCAGATTCTTTTAATTCTACTTCACTCTTGCTTTCTACTTCTCTTCATTCTTCATTGAGTTTTTCATTTTTCATACTTCGTGTATTCTTCCCCAATTCAAACAATTCAAAATAGCCTTAAAAAAAAATATTCAAGTGCTTCTATCTGACCAATCTTCTGTTCAATTTTTTCCCCCATTCAATTTTAATTTTCTGATCTTTAATACTTTTCATTAGCCTTCTTTTATCTTGATTTATCTTCCACATTCTTGGAAAAAACTCTTCAATTTCTTCACGAACATTAACCTTAATGGAAAAAGAACATTTAGTATATTTAAGCACGTGGGGATTATAAAACTCTGCTGGAGTTCAGAATGTTATCTACCAAATGGAAAAGCCAGCAGGTAAAGTGCAAATAACTAGTTTATTAAAAAAACAATTTTATAATCTTTAAAGTTGTTCAAAAGTCTAGTTTCTAACAATTAAAGAGAATTTACTGAATTTCTCTAAATGTTTTTACCATACTCTTCACCCTCCTCCCCTTTCATATTTCATCCTAGTTCCTAAAACGTGAACAGTTTTAATATAAATACTTAATTCAAGCATAACTCTAACAAACTGTAACCCCCCCACCTATGCCTTAAGTTTTCACTAATTTATAACCTGAAGATTCCAAGTGATCTTAAAATAAGCCTTCACTAAGCCATGCTAAGGTATCAAGATATAGTTAAAGCAAAGCATCATAGGCTGAAATATTTGTACACATCTATCTAAACTCACACATTATAGGACACATGTTGAGGTTCAAAGAAGTAAAAAAAATTAGTAAAATCACTACCATCTCCTGATTCTGTTTGACCACTATCTTTGCTCACTCTGACTTAACCAGAAAGATACAACCTGAAATAAAACAAGCATACTGAAAAAAACCAAGGGGAAAAGAAAGCATGAAATTTTAAAAATTTCCCCTTTGGCTTCTAAATTCCTAGTAGTAGATGTATTTTTGCAACTGAGCCATTTAAAAAATTCTATTTTATCCAATGAAGTACATAATGTACATTACAAAATTAGTATCATGGTCTTTATTGTTTATCCTACCTCTTTTGTTCATAGTTTTTGCATATTTTATGCAGCTATGCATACTTATACTCCCTTCAGCAACTATATCCTTTATCAGAAAATTGACTGGCTTCTGAAGAAGTTGGATATAAAAAACTGATTAAAAGCCTGTTTGTTTTTTTTAAAATTTGATAGACATATGAAGCACTTATGACCGAAGTTGGATGGACAGTGTGGTTTCTCTGTCCACTTAAGCCTTGATTATTAGTGAAAATAATCCCAATTTCACACCAATTTTCATTTAGTCTATTTATTAAGACTATCACGCAACTTCCTTAAAGTTTTCCTTCAGGTTTAATATCAAAAGACTTATTCATCAAGGACAGTACTAATGCTGCTAGGCCTATTTATTTTTTTCAGATGAAAACAAAATCAAAATACATAGCTACCTTTCTGTTTAATATCAGCTTTTCCCATTTATTTACCTACAATAAGTCTTTCACCACATCTCAGATACTTGCTAAATTTCTGGACAGATGCCTGGAGCAGGCACAGCAACTTAGGCTTTTTCATTCACTGAAACTGTAAAAGCAGCACATTCAGGACTAAAAACAAAAACAAAACAAAAGTATGGCTAATTCACTTGTAATTGAAGCCTCACAGGCCAGTTCATTACCTATAATTCATTAGGTAAAAATATATTCCCCTCTCCCTTTTGGCTTTCCCTCATATAAAACAGATCCCCTGGTATAAATCTACAAACATCACCACAGCCTTTGTTATACATATAGAAAGCTTTGAGTTCTGTGACACTCTAAAGCCTTTTTTAGGATAGAAATCAAAATTTTATATATTAGGTTTAAGCCTTCCATCATAAAAACAATAGTTGAAAATTATTCAGTAGTGCTGAAAATAACCACTTTTTAGGTATTAATGTTAACAAGGTAACTCCATAACAACTTAAAGTTTAAATTTTAAATCCCATTTCTGGTATAGCAACGCACTGGAAAATATGCAATTTTCCTTTTAGTTTGTTAACAAAAGCATTAAGATATGACAGAATATCTTTTCAAAAGACATCAGCAAATTTAAAAGAAGGCTTGCTTTTTATTATCCAAGGTGTCACATATACGTAACCTCCTTTGTTGCCTACTCTTCAATTTTTATATCAGGGAAACCTCAAACTACATATTTTTTTCCCCCGGAATCATTCAAGATTAAGAAAGAGTAACTTCCCTTTAACTTATAAAGATGTCAATAATTTTAACTTCCAAAAGCAATTTGGAGACTTATCTATCTAAAAAGTAAATCAGTAACTGTCAGTAAACTTAAAAGAATAAACTGTAAAGCATAAAAAACTTTCAACCTTCATAATTATTTTTACTATAATACTAAACAAACGCCCTGTCATTGTAAAGAACTGGTAGTTTAGTCTTCAAACACACATAGTCATATTCACCATTTTAAAATAACATTCCTCAAAGGCTGATAACCAAATAAAGGCCACTTTCACCAAACTGTGCATTGGCAATCAGGCAACCATAAGCCCTTTATGGACAAATGCTGGATTATCCTTTTCTACCTTTGACTTGTCTTCATTATGAAATGGTAATTTCAACTTTTTCCAAAGAAATTCATACAACTATTCAGAATTTGGAAACGGAACTGAAATTGCGAAGAGAAAAATAAATATTGAGAAGGGGTGTTACCTGTCCTGTTTCACTGGAGACTACTTAACCTGCTCTTAAAGCTGTCCAGTCAAGAAGTTCTGCAAATTCTTCAGTAACCTGCATCTAGACCCACCGACCATTAAAAATATAGTGCCTACTTGAAATGGGCAGGTTAATGACTCAACCAAATCATACCACGAATTTTAACAGAAATATATCTTAAGGAGGCTTCCAGTCTACCTTACCTACTATAAACGAGGAGCTAGGCAGAAAGTTCTCACAGTACAACCTGCTTAAATAGTGTCCGTTTTTTGTTTTTTTTTTTTTTTTTGCGGTACGCGGGCCTCTCACTGTTGTGGCCTCTCCCGTTGCGGAGCACAGGCTCAGCGGCCATGGCTCACGGGCCCAGCCGCTCCGCGGCACGTGGGATCTTCCCGGACCGGGGCACGAACCCGTGTCCCCTGCATCGGCAGGCAGACTCTCAACCACTGTGCCACCAGGGAAGCCCCTGTCCGTTTGTTTTTTGACCTATTTTTGAACTGTTTTTTGAACTATTTTTTATTAACAAGATGCCTCTGGTGGTAGCTGAAGGACACAGCCAAAAATAAAAAGGCGCTAACTACAATTACTATGGTGTATCCAATACAAGCAAAGAACTATCTTTCTATGTATAAAAATAGTATAACCATGTAGTATTTTTTAAACCAGGAAAAAGGTTATTAAATATGTTCATGTCGAACATGAACGATTCCTACAGCAAACAATAACTTCAGGGTCTTTTAATACAGCTAGTATATTATAGATGGGAAAAAAAATTCTGACCATATGTATACTTAATACTTAAAGCCCATTAAAATAAACCAATATAAATGCTATGCTGTAACCCATTCTAATATTATGGCAAGGCAAATTCCAAGGCAAACGCCAAGTAACAGTGCCAAGTTTACAGAAATTCAAGTCTATATGAATATAGTATAAGCTTTTAAAACAAATTCTCAAAATTATATTTCCCTACTACTTTGTAAAACTGGAGATTTCCACAGAAACATACTAGTGCATTTAGGTAAACTGTATGTGGGGGTGGGGAGGATTTTAAATTACCCAAATAACTTATATTTATTGTACAAGAATTTCCTTCTTTAGGATTTGAGGGAAACCTCCTGTGTTTACTCACTTCTTTCATTTCAGTCTACAGAAATAGCAGTTCTGCCTCCTTCCTTTCGAGTATGATAGACTGCTTCTTTTACAGATTCATCCTTAGGCTTGTAAAAGAAATACTTTCACTCTCTTTTTAATCCATAACTGGTATTAGAGCAATTTCTTAAAAAGAAAATACCGATTGCTCATAACATTAGCTATTTTTAAATGATAATTTCCCCTTTTTTAAAGTCATCCCAGTATCTGCATTCTAAGTAAGATTAAAGTGGTCTTTGTACCTACAAAGGCTCACACATATTCCAACCTGTATGTCTTTATATTCTCTAAAGTTTGGAATAATTTTGGCAATGTGTTAGACAAATTATTAAGGAATTGACAGTTAATCAAATTTAAACTCATGTCACACTGTGAAATTACCTGTAAAATCTACAAATCTTCTGCACAAATTTTATTTATTTATTTAGTTTGGCTGTGCCACAGGGCTTTGCGGGATCTTAATTTCCTGGCCAGGGATCAAACCCTTGCCCTCGGCAGTGAAAGCTCGGAGTCCTAACCACTGGACTGTCAGAGAATTCCCTTCTGTACAAATTTTAAATGTGGCTCATAAACCGGCCGGCTTATATGCCATGATCAATTGTAATGTCCAAAAAGCTAGTGTGTAAGTGGCAACTTCAAAAAGTGTAAAAAGGCTAAAGTGGTTTAACTATATTAAAACAAACTACTAAGAACCTGTTACAGAATTCCCTACTTATGTTCTCATCTTCTAATGTCATGGAGTATTTACAAATCTTGAATAAGTAAGACTACAGGGCTTTAGTTTCAAGGAAAAAAATCATAACTTTTCTTCTACCTCAGATTGGTCAGGCCTAGTCACTCACTTTGGTGAAAATCATGAGACAATAAGGATTATACAGAACTACATACAGCAGTAACTTAAAGGAGGGAGGGGAAACAACACTTCCTTCTGTTATTCTCTTCTCAACTTTTCTTTTTTTAGTGTTTACTGATTCTTTTCCCCATCTGATCGCTACCATTTTCTCACCTCCACTTCAGTCCTACTAAATTGGTTATGACATGTGTACAAATAATCAGTATTAATTCAGTCAGCTTGTGGATATATACCTTTTATAAAGGTCCCAGGGTTAGTTACTTGATGCCTGAGCACCCACTGATGCTATCAAAGAGGTTTTCGCACTGTTCACAAGTTCTAAAAAACTATTATGCTGATTACTCATGGCTATTTCACACCTGTTACATTACACACTATACCATAAGTAAGTAACCCCAGTTCATTTACAAAATTAAGTCCATAAACAAAGTTTATCTGTATTTTTTTAAATGACTCTCATTCTTAAATATTTAAATCTCTTGATATTCTTTCAGATCCCAAGACTCTTTATACTTGTTTTAGGAATGGTACAAATCATAAAAAATATCTACAAAAAATCTGTAAAATTAGTTAGGCACCATGGGTATGATTAGTTGCACTGCTCTTTTTAAAAATCCCAACTTCTGCTTATACTGAGCAAATTAGCACCCTTCAGTGAAAGAAACTCAAATACAAAAATTTGAGTATTAAAACGTCACCTTAAGTTTCACAAATTCTCTGCTTAAATGGATGGGGGAATAAAAAAGCATTAAAATTGGATAAACCATAGTACTTTAGAGAAAAAAAATTAAACCCAAGACACATAAGACTATCCCCCAAGTTTAATACCACTGCTACTAAAAGGAAGCCTTACCCTTTTGCAACAGGTTGATGAGATATATAAATTGCTTAAGAAGGTGAACCAAGTTTTGTTTTTTTTTTTAAGCTAAAGTGCTAACATTCTTAATCTGTAACAGGGATTCAATCGTATTTGTATTCTTAAAAAAAAAAAGAAAGAAAGAAAAGAAAAAAAGAAAGGAGAGGGTTTTTGTTTTTTTTTTTTAAAAGGAACCAGTCACCAACCTGGGTTTTTAATGGCATAGTCATCACCCTTATTATAATTACAAACCAGGGTTCAAAGAAGCAAAAAAACACCAAAAAAACAAAAAGCAAAACCTCCCCCATTTCTGCTATTCTTCAACAAAATATCTTAACACACACAAATTTAAATTCCAAACTGATACAGATAAATTCGTGTTTGGCTCTTCACTTTTATCATCCAGGTAATCATCTCATATATTAAGAAGGGGAACACTAGGAGTCTCTTTAAAATATTCCAGCTACTCAAGAAGCCAGAATAGGCTCTGAAAAACGGACGCCAGAGTAAGTAGTATCCTTCCTCTTCCAACTATTCTAAACTATTCTACAAAGCATAGACAATTGTGGAATTATAAGCTAGAGAATCCTTAACCTCTATTAAGAGCACTGGGCCACTGTCAAAGAAAAAAATTGGACTTAATGTTTTTCTAAGCTTCATTCAAAAAAAAATTAGAGGTAGAGGGGAATAAGTAAAATAACAAGAAAGTCTTAATTTCTGTTCCCCTTAATTTCTATCAAGGACACTAAAATTTTTTGAGATTGAATTTTAGTTGAAGTTGTATTCTTTTTCTGAAGATGACATTCAAAGTCATAGATCAAGTGCCAACATCACTCCCAGCTCCAAAAGACATTTCCGCTTAAAATTCTGTTAACTTGATATACATGTCCCAAGCAAACTGCTTTAATGGACCTACTTATTGATATTTTATCAGCACCACTATTCTCCTGGATCCCTTAAAAATGTCTCGCTCATTCTTTACATCCCACTGTTGTCCAGTTTAGATCAGATTTTTCATAAGCTCCTTCCTTAAATATTTCAAGTGTGCCCTGCTGCTCTTCCTATATTGGTCTCCGTTCTTTGCTAAAATTCCTTTCATTTTGCCACTCCCAGAACTAAAAATCCATAGATGGCTCCTTACTGCATACTGGATTAAGTCCAAATTTCTAAATCTAGAATTCAAAACCCTCCATTATCTGACTACACAGTCAAATCTATCATGTCTCATTAGTCCAGCAACCTCTTCCTTGTCTCATCCTTATAATCAATATTCGTATTTCCCTTATCATAATGTCCAGCATAAGTTTTACATATTAAAGCTTTCCCTTTCCTCTAAGCTCACGGAACTGCTCAGCTTTATTTTCTGAATTCCTTATTAATTCTATCACACAGCACTTGATTATATACTTACTTTTACCCAGATGTGAGCTGTCAGTCATCTCAAATCAGACTCCAAGCTCTCTTTCCCTCAAGAACACCTGGCCTTTACTAAAAAGGTAGTGGATGCTCAACAGTTTCACCCCAGGCAGAAGGGAAATTGGTTGGTTAACTGTTAGGGTTACTTATAACAAAATTCAGCCAATTATATTTTCTTTCCTAAAGCTCTTTTACTCCAGTCCTTTGAAAATGCAAGAGATATTAATATATAATGGAAAATTAAGCTCCTGTCATTGTTTTCAGCAAACTCCATTAATGGCTCTGAGACACTGAAGTGCAGTGTGCTCCTTTAAAAAAAGTAATCAAAATATATACACAGCATAGTTTAAGTATACAATGAGCAATGGACTGGGACTTGTAAATCTCAGATTTCTGGCTGCATGGTCTTCTGGGCCTAAGTTTTTAATTTCTTAAAATGCTAAGAGTTCTCCAGCCCTTGCAAGATTATGAGCAGTATATGAGAAAATATGTCAAAGATGGTGGGGAGGAGATCCTAAAATGCTATAGAAGTAACTATTAGTATGAGTCCTGATTCTTTAATATGTTCCGCAGTCTCTAGGAACTTACCCTCTAATTTTAAATATCTTTTCAATAAGATGGCGTTAAAATGTGTTGTTTATTCTGTACATAAAGCAAATGAAATCTGAATACTGACCTATGTTTTCTCTAATTTGTTTTAGTCAAAAAGTTTGAAGTATAATAACTACTTAAAACACCTCAGAAACATCATTTGAAAATCCTTTTTCTGAGGCTCTCTAAAAGGTTACTACATTTAGATACAAAGATAACACAACAACTGTATTCTATAAAACCTTTTTTAATTGCTGGTTTGTGGTTAGTTGATAAAAGATCACTATAGTTTAAAAACCAAAAGAACTGGTGAATATGAAACTGCTTTAAGAGAACAACAACAACAACGACAAAGCATACACCCTCAGAAAAGTTTCTGGCATTTTAATTCTTCACCCAATTATGAATAAAGACAAATACCTCAACCAACCAAAAAAAAGAAAAGGTAACAGGTGAATGTATTTATTATACAATCGGAGTTCATTAATACTAAAACACATTTGGGTATCACATGTGAAAAAATATTTTCTATGACCACAAACACTCTAAAAGGAAAAGGTAAAAACCTTTTTCTATTAAAATAAATTGTTAATGCCTACATGCATTTTAGCTTAAAACTGGGTGGGAATCTTACATTTATTTCTTTCTCAGATGGTAAGGTAACAATTACCTAGAACTAGCCAAATTCAACCTGATGACTACATAAAAAAATAAGAACTTAAAGGAAAACAAGGTCCAAAACAGTAGTCCTCTTCACTTCACCACAAACCAAAATAAACATTAACTGCCCAAAACTGTACTGAAGTTAACTGAAGATTAACAGACAGCAAAATTTCTTCCCGTAACTACCTAACATTTTCAAAACAAGAAGCAGCTTATGACTATCGACCACCTAAATACCATTACGATTTTAAAAACTTCTGTTGTGACAATCAATACCCCATCCTAAAAAATGAGCAGGTTCAACTATTCATTAATATCTAACGCTCCAGATTTTATTAGAGAAATCCAATCTTAAAGGCATTAAAGATAGCTTTCTTTGTCTCTAACCTCAAAAAGAAAACCCTAAATTGACCTTCTGATTTAACTGTCTGGTTCCAGATGCTTATCTTATGAACTTCTTATAAAAAGACAAAATTCATTCCATCCAGCATACACCTGAAGTGTTTTTTATGAGTTTCCCCTAGTGACCAAAATGCCAACACAAGAGCCGGAAAATGCTGTCTGGAGACTGTTTTTTTTTTTCAGGGTTCTACACTAGCTCACATCAATTTTCACTACGAGGGTAACTTCGGAAATATAACCCAATCATTGCTAAACGTTCTAGTATCTTTAAGCTGAGGATAATGTATCTTTGTGATGTTTATATTCATCACATCCAAAATAATGAAAAACTTTGAGCCCTCTTTGCTGGGGGATGGGTTGAGAAGAGAAATGGAAGACAGAGGGCCTGTAATTTTCAGGTAACGTTTTGAGTTAAGAGAGTAGCATAGCATTAACTACTGTAAAAATACTGAGCCATGAAATTTGTTCAGTTATGTAAGATTAAGACAGAAGATTCTCTTTTTTGTTTTTTACCGTAAAAACCTGTAAAGGAGTGGTCAGTGTTGAGGTGAAAGGTCATAGGAAGAAAAGCATTAAAAGGTGAGATATAAAGAAGAGAAAGAAAAAAAAAAGCCCAACATCAAGGAATTCGAAAAATAAGGCGTTATAGCATTTCCACATTCATTTTGAAGTGAAAGGAAAGCAGAAGGGACATTAAAGGAAAAGGGCTCCTCGCGTAGTTTTCCCCTCACAGCTCTCGTCTTAAGAACGCTTAAGGGTCGGTGCGGTCGTTGACTAACCACTTCATTAGGCTCGTCCCACCTTCAACCTCAAGGCTTTCGCCTTTATAGACGCAACGCCGCCGGTTCCAACAGAGACGCGGCCGCTCACTGCAATAGAGAGCCAAGGAGACACAGGCCCCAGCTAGTCCCACGCCAGCTTCTCCCCGCCCGGACAGCAGCCCCGCGCACTTTCGACCCCGAGACCCTCTACGATGCTCGGGGTCGCCAGAAACGCCACCGCAGGAAGCACCTACCACTATCCGGCCGGGGGGAACTCCCTGCCGTCTCCTCCCGCCCCACCGGGACCCACACCTCGGAACAGAGATAAGGAAGCCTCGGGGTGGGGAGAAGGCAGGGCGCACCGCTGGGGGAAATCAGACCCAGGGGTCCAGCTATCAGTCTCCAAAGAAAGGGGGAAGGGGACGTTATCCGTGGTGTTTGGGGCAAGAGTGTAACCCAGAGGCCATCTTGGGATGTGAAGAAGCGACCTCGATGGCTCCAGAGGTTGCTCCCGCGGGCCCCCGCACAACTCCCCGCAACCCCGCCCGACCGCGCTCGTCCCAGAGAAACCCCGAGCATCGGGCCGCCGCCGAAGACGGCTCCCGCGGCTTTGTACTCACTCTGCCCTCGAAGTTGTTCTCCTCTACATCACTCATGTCGGCCAGGCACTCCCCAGAACTAAATAAGAGACAGGTCTCGGCTTGAGGGCCGATGGCCTAATCAACCAGCTGACTGGACCGTGGGGAGGAGGAAAGAGTCGGCAACAACAGCCGCTCCACTCCGCTCCCACTCGGTCGCAGGCTCCGGCAAAATGGCGCCGATGCCGCCAGAAACCTTCTGGCCTCCCGAGTGCGCGACGTAAGGAGGCGGAGCGTCTCTGTGATGTCAAGTGGCCCCGCCCCCAGCGAGGTTTTGTGGTGGCCCCGGCCTAGCAACGCGGGCAGTCCGAGCTCTGACCCTCCGCATCTTTGAGTCGCATGCCCACCAGATCTCCGAACTTCAGACTCCTTCCGACGCGTCAGTCCTTTTGAAGATTTTCAGTCACCAGATAAGCTTTTATTGACCTTGGTCCCTTTATATATTTTCCAAGTGGATTCTGATGGAACAGAAAAAACTGGAATCGTCTACATAATTAGTAGGCTTTTTATTTTGAATGTTTTCCGCACTCTTACTTTTCTCTGCCCTATGTAATACTATTGAAGTAATATAGGCACAGATGGGGTTATAATGAAAAGTCACAGTTCCTTGCTTCACTCCTCCCTGAGACAGCTGTGTCAATTTTATTTTTAATAATGCTTAGTTCCCTACTAATCTTAGGGAACTAAGAATTATTTGACTTAGTTCCCTAATTTTTAAAAAATTAATTAATTAATTAATTTTTGGCTGCATTGGGTCTTTGTTGCTGCACGCGGGCTTTCTCTAGCTGCAGCGAGCGGCGGGCTAGTCTTTGTTGCGGTGCACTTCTCATTGCGGTGGCTTCTCTTGTGGCGGAGCACTGGCTCTAGACACGTGGGCTTCAGTAGTTGTGGCTCACAGGCTCAGTAGTTGTGGCTTGCAGGCTCTAGTGTGCAGGCTCAGTAGTTGTGGCGCACGGGCTTAGTTGCTCCGCGGCATGTGGGATCTTCCCGGACCAGGGCTCAAACCCGTGTCCCCTGCCTTGGCAGGCAGATTCTTAACCACTACACCACCATTGATTTAGATATTTCCTTATATCTTCATAGCCAAGACCTCCCAAATCTATCTACTTAGTTCCCAATCATGGTGGTAATTTCTGAGGTGAATATGAGCTTTATTTGTATTTTGCAATTTTAAACTTAGTTTCCTCATAAAAATTTTTTTTCCATAATACTTTGTGATGGAAAGGTTGATGTGAACCTTCAACCACAGTTTTATGTTAGGAAAGGTAATTGAAAAACATTTTTATGAAGATTGCTACCCCAGGGCAAGATTTCAAGATTTGAATGTGTCTGCTGTTGATAGAGCTAAACATATATAACATCTACTTTTTTTTTTTTTTTTTCTGCGGTAAGCGGGCCTCTCAGTCTTGTGGCCTGTCCCGTTGCGGAGCACAGGCTCCGGACGCACAGGCTCAGCGGCCATGGCTCACGAGCCCAGCCGCTCCACGGCATGTGGGATCTTCCCGGAGTGGGGCACGAACCCGTATCCCCTGTATCGGCAGGCGGACTCTCAACCACTGCACCACCAGGGAAGCCCTAACATCTACTTTAAAAAAAAAAAAAATTTTTTTTATTGAAATATAGTTGGTTTACAATGTTGTGTTTGTTTCAGGTGTACAGCGAAATGATTCAAAAATATATATTCTTTTTGTACATTCTCTATTATAGGTTATTACAAGATATTAAGTATGGTTCCCTGTAGGTCCTTGTTGGTTATCTATTTTATATATAGTAGTGTGTATATTTTAATCCCAAACTCCTAATTTATCCCTCCCCTCCTTTCCCCTTTGGTAACTACAAGTTACAAAACTATATGACTGTGAGTCTATTTCTGTTTTGTAAATAACTTCATTTGTATCATTTTTTTAGATTCCACATATAAGTGAAATAATATGATATTTGTCTTTCTCCGTCTGGCTTACTTCACTTTGTATGATAACCTCTAGGTCCATCCACATTGCTGCAAATGGCATTATTTTTTTCTTTTTTATGGCTGAGTAATATTCCATTGTATATATATACCACATCTTTATCCATTCATCTGTCGATGGACAGTTAGGTTGTTTCCATGTCTTGGCTACTGTAAATAGTGCTGCAATGAACATTTGGGTGCATGTATCTTTTCGAATTATGGTTTTCTCCAGGTATATGCCCAAGAGTGGGATTGCAGGATCATATGTGGTAGTTCTGTTTTTAGTTTTTTAAGGAACCTCCATACCGTTCTTCATAGTGGCTGTACCAATTTACATTTCCACCAACAGTGTAGGAGGGTTCCTTTCTTTCCACACCCTCTCCAGTATTTATTATTTGTAGATTTTTTTTTGATGTTGGCCATTCTAACCAGTGTGAGGTTATCACTGTAGTTTTGATTTGCATTTCTGCAGTAATTAGCGATGTTGAGCATCTTTTCATATGCCTTCTGGCCATCTGTATGTCTTCTTTGGAGAAATGTCTTTTTATTTTATTTTTAATTTTTTAAAAAAAACATATAGACACTATACATAGAATTTTGCCTTCAGAACTGCTTTCATTTTATTTTCTTTTTTTCGTTTTTTTCTTTTTTTGGCCGTGCCGCACAGCTTTCAAGATCTTAGTTGCATGACCAAGGATCGAACCCCAGGGCTGCGGCAGTGAAAGCGCCAAGTCCTAACCACAGGACCCCGCAGGGAACTCCCTGAAGAAATGTGTTTTGTTTTTTTTTTTAAATAAATAAATTTATTTATTTATTTATTTTTGGCTGTGTTGGGTCTTCGTTGCTGTGCACGGGCTTTCTCTAGTTATGGTGAGCGGGGGCTACTCTTCGTTGCAGTGTGCAGGCTTCTCACTGTGGTCGCTTCTCTTGTTGCAGATATGGGCTCTAGGCGCACGGGCTTCAGTAGTTGTGGCACACGGGCTCTAGAGCATAGGCTTAATAGTTGTGGTGCACGGGCTTCGTTGCTCCGCGGCATGTGCAATCTTACCGGACCAGGGATCGAACCCGTGTCCCCTGCATTGGCAGGCAGGCAGATTCTTAACCACTGTGCCACCAGGGAAGTCCCTACATTTAGGTTCTTGATCCGTTTGGAGTTTATTCTCACATACGGTATGACATATGGATCTAATTTTACCTTTTTCCAAATGGCTACGCAGTTGTCTCAGTACCATTTATTAAAAATCTCATCTTTGCTGCAGTGATGTAAGATGCCACCTTTATTATATGCTAAATTTCCTTATGCATTAAATTTTATTTCTGCGTTTTCTATTCTGTTCCCTCGGTCTGTCTATTCATGCATCAGTACCACACTGTTTTAATTATAAACACTTTTAAGTTTTAATGTCTGATAGGACAAGTTCCCTTCCTATATATTTTTATATATTTTTTAAGTTAGCTTCAATAATCGCTATCCATTTTATGGGGAAATGATACCTTTTTATTACTGACTTCCTGACAAAGGAAAAGAGCAATCTTCCTAGTTCCCTCCTCCTTATCATCATCATACCATCTCTACTATCATCATGGTGTCATCTATACCAGCTATACCATCTATGTACTAACCATTTTATGCACATTTTCTCATTTAATAAAGTATCAAAACTCAGGCAGACTTTGGGAGGAGTTGAAAATATGTAAGTATCTTTCCTCTCCCCAAGCTTACCTTCTCAGTCTTAGCAGGTGAGGAGGTTTTGGTTAATTGAGTCTAACTCCCCTGTTCAGATCTGTGTTCATGGAAGTTTAGAAGAGGATCCTTTATGGTCAGAGATGTTAGAAATAGATGGTATCTCCAGTCTCCTCATTTTATTTTTATTTTTATTAAAAGGTTTTATTTATTTTTTGGCCATGCAGAGCGGCTTGAGGGACCTTAGTACCCTGACCAGGGACCAAACCCAGACCCTTGTCAGTGAAAGCCTGAGTCTTAACCACTGGACCACCAGGGAATTCCTCTAGTCTCCTCATTTTATTTATTTTAAAAATATATTTATTTATTTATTTATTTTTGGCTGCCTTGGATCTTCGTTGCTGCACATGGGCTTTCTCTACTTGTGGTGAGCGGGGGCTACTCTTCGTTGTGGTGCACAGGCTTCTCATTGCAGTGGCTTCTCTTGTTGCAGAGCACAGGCTCTAGGCACGTGGGCTCAGTAGTTGTGGCATGCAGGTTCAGTAGTTGTGGCACACCGGCTTAGTTGCTCTGCGGCACGTGGGATCTTCCCGGACCAGAGTTCGAACCCCTGCCCCCTGCATTGGCAGGCAGATTCTTAACCATTGCGCCACCAGGGAAGTCCCTAGTCTCCTCATTTTAAATGCAGACATGAAGGCTCAGGGAGGGGAAGTCACTTACACCAAAAGAGAGATGGAAACAAGTTTAGAAATAATCTAATCCAATTTCTTGGTTTCACAGAGGCAGAAGTTGTGTGGCTCACCCAAGGTCTTGTAGCAATAATAATACCTTTGGGTCCTCACCATGTATCAGGCACTGTACTAAGAAATCAACATAGTTTATCTCACTTATTACAGCAACCTGAAGAATAATTAATATTATTACCTCCACTTTGTAGAAAACTGAGGCTGCGAGTGGTAGAGTAACTTGTTCAAGGTGAGCCAGTCAGCTGGCACAAGGCAGAGTTGGGATTTAAAGTTGGCGGATTAACACTTCTAACCACTTAGGCTCCAATGCCCCCAGCAAGCCTCTGGCATTGCAGATACAGAGCTCAAGTGAGCAGACCCAATATTAATGTCCAGTCACTCAAAACTTGCTTGTTTTAACTAAGAACTAAAGTGTTGAGATCACACAAACTTTTCATAAAAGTAAAGTAAAAACAAACACACAGAATAGTTTATATTGTTTGGACAGTGCGGCAGGACTGTCCAAAAAGGTCATTATTTGCAGTGATAGCTTTTTTTAACATACAGAGTTTTAGTGTTTGCTTTAAACATGCACACAAAAAAGAGAGTCTGGTATAATGCTGAAGTGTTTTAAATTAAATTGAAATATTCTGATATTGCATAAGTGTTTCAACATGCATCTCTTAAAAAATGACTTTTCTTATATAACTGCAATATTATTTCCTACAATACCATCATCACATCTAAACTTTAACAATAATTGCCTAATACTACCTAATAGTTCATTATCGAATTTCCACTATTGTTCCAAAACTCGTTTAAATTTTTTTGTTAAAATCTGGATCTAATCAAGCACCAAGATTGCTTTTTCTCATTTTATCTCTTTAATCTCTTTTATTTACAGTGATCCAATTTTTCCTACCCTCTCTTTCTCTTTCTCCCTCTGCCCTTCCTCCCTTCCTTCCTTCCTCTCTCTCTCTCTCTTTTTTTTAAAGGTGTATTTTAATTTAATTTAATTTAATTTTTTAACATCTTTATTAGAGTATAATTGCTTTACAGTGGTGTGTTAGTTTCTGCTGTATAACAAAGTGAACCAGCTGTACGTATACATATATCCCCATACCCTCTCCCTCTTGCGTCTCCCTTCCACCCTCCCTATCCCACCCCTGTAGGTGGTCACAAAGCACCGAGCTGATCTCCCTGTGCTGTGCAGCTGCTTCCCACTAGCTATCTATTTTACATTTGGTAGTGTATATATAAGTCCATGCCACTCTCTCACTTCGTCCCAGCTTACCCTTCCCCCTCTCTGTGTCAAGTCCATTCTCTACATCTGCATCTTTATTCCTGTCCTGCCCCTAGGTTATTTATAACCTTTTTTTTTTTTTTTTCCGGTACGCGGGCCGCTCACGGGCCCAGCCGCTCCGCGGCATGTGGGATCTTCCTGGACCAGGGCACAAACCCGTGTCCCCTGCATCGGCAGGCGGACTCTCAACCACTGTGCCACCAGGGAAGCCCTTTTTTTTTTTTTTTTTTTTTTAGATTCCATATATACGTGTTAGCATGCGGCATTTGTTTTTCAAAAATATGGAACGCTTCACGAATTTGCGTGTCATCCTTGCACAGGGGCCATGCTAATCTTCTCTGTATCGTTCCAATTTTAGTATATGTGCTGCCGAAGCAAGCACTCTCTCTCTTTCTTCCTCTCTCTCTCTTTCTTTCTTTCTTTTTAATTATATTTGACATTTTTATTTTAGGCTGCAAAACAGAAATGAGCAAACAAACAACAAAAAACTTGAAATAGGCTTGTCAAATGATGTAAATTCATCCTTTCCAGGGAAGCAGAAGGTAGACCATCGTGCTTCACTGCTGCTTGCACTCTGCTGGGTTTTGATCCTTCTTTGGGTCATAGTCTGGATCATTTTCCTCATCTCCTTCTTATTCCCCTTCCTCATCCGCTTCTTCCCCTTCTTCCTCATAATCATCACCATCATCGTCAACAGCTTCTCCAGTAAAGTATATTGATCTTGATTATGCGCTCTGATCTTGGGATTATGCGCTCACGTAAAAAGTGACCAATATCAAAGTCCTCAGCAAGGATAGCTTCAGCAGCATCATCCAGATCTCCACTCTCAGGAACTTCAGGAGGGGCAAAAAAGTTAAAGAAAGAGTCATTAGAAACTGTTTTGGTCACAGTACGAACTGTCTCACGTCCCTTGTGTTTCTGCTTCTTCTTAATGGTTTTCAGAGTCACATTCTTCCCTTTTTTCCAATCTATCTGGCACCCTATGCAACCCATAATTTCTGGTCCATCAAAAGAAAAAGGATCAGAATCATCTGGTTCTGACCTCATCCTATACGTCTTTGTCAACACTTCATTTGTGAAATATTCATTGGGTTCAAAGTGAAATTCTAAGACAAAACCCATAGGCTGACCAGTATCTGAGAACTTCACTTTAATATCTTTCAGGTGCTTCAGAATAGGTTCATCATGTTCCTGAACCATATCACTGAGCAAGTCAACATTCTTAAAAATGGTCAACCAAAAGCCAAGAATTCCTTTGGGGTCTTCTTTTTCTTCATCATTTTTCTCATCTTCAGTCTTGGCCTTTTCTTTTAGTTCCTCTGAAATTTCATCTTCCTCATCTGGTTTCCATTCACATTCTTCTTCTGTAGGTTCATAAATGGCATTGATGATCTCAAATCGCTTATCAAATGGAGGTTGATAGAGAACAACATACTTTCTTTCAACATCATGAACTTCCTCATAGAACTTGGCTTCTATCTGTGCATATTTAACTTGAAGGTCTTTGAGAGCATTCACGCATCTTTTAACTACCCTAGGCAAGCTTTCAATGTGTCCTGTTGGTGTTTCTACCAGACCATCAAGTCTTTCTTGAAGGACTGCAAGAATCTGAGGATTTTGCATCATCTGAACAGTCAGCTGATGCGCTTTGATTTTTGTTTCTTCACCAGTTTCTTCTTCTTCTACTTCTTCAACGTCGTCCAAATCTTGATCAAGTTCAGACTGTTCTTTGTTGTCTATGTCTGCCATGTTGTATGAGTGCCAAATATCGGTGGCTAGCACGGGGAACCAGGCGGCTGGAGCTGCGCAGGCAGCGACTCCAGACGGCGATGGGAGGAGCAGAAGGCGGTGTGGCGAGCAGATGGTGCTAAAAAAGCTCTTTCTTTTTTTAAAAAAAAAAAAATTATTTATTTTTGGCTGCGTTGGATCTTCATTGATGCGCGTGGGCTTTGTCTAGTTGCGGAGAGCAGGGATTACTCTTCGTTGAGGTGTACAGGCTTCTCATTGTGGTGGCTTCTCTTGTTGTGGACCACGGGCTCTTGGCGCGCGGGCTCTAGAGTGCAGGCTCAGTAGTTGTGGTGCATGGGCTTAGTTGCTCTGCGACATCTGGGATCTTCCCGGACCCAGGGCTCGAACCCATGTCTCCTGCATTGGCAGACGGACTCTTAACCACTGTGCCACCAGGGAAGCCCCCCCACCAAAATTTTAAAATTTTAAGATTTTGGGTATCAAAGGACACTATCAACAGAGTGAAAATACAAATTACGGAATAGGAGAAAATATTTGCAAGAGTCTAGTATGTAGATTATATAAAACACTCTTACAACTCAAGGAAAAAACCCCAAATGGTTCAGTTTGAACATGAGGGAAGGACTTGAAAAGACATTTCTCCAAAGAAAATATACCCATGGCCAATGAGCTCATGAAAAGATGCTCAACAACATGGGTCATTAGGGAAATGCAAACGGAAACCACAAATGAGATACCACTTTACACATACTCGGATGGTTATAATAATAATTTTTCAAAACCATAACTATACTCCAATATAAAATAAAAGTTAAAAAAGATTAAAAAAATAAAAACCAGACAATAACAAGTGTTGACAGGGATGCAGAGAAATTGGACATTGGGACTCTCATACATTGCCGGTGGAAATGTAAAATGGTGCAGCTGACAATAACAAGTGTTGACAGGGATGCAGAGAAATTGGACATTGGGACTCTTATACATTGCCGGTGGAAATGTAAAATGGTGCAGCTGATGTGGAAAACAGTTTGGCAGTTCCTCAAAAAGTTAAACACAGAATTTCCATATGAGTCAGCAATTCCACTTCTAGGTGTATACCCAAGAGAATTGAAAACGTGTGTTCACACAAGAATTTTTACACAAATAGTTATAGAAGCATTGTTCATAACTGCCAAAAGGTGAAAACAAAACAAATGTATGTCATCTGATGAGTGGATAAAGAAAATGTGGTATATCCCTACAATATAATATTATTTAGCCATAAAAAAATGAAGTAATGTTATACTCTACAATGTGGATGAACCTTGAAAATATTGCACGAATTCAAAGAAGGCAGACATAAAAGTTCACATATTGTATGATTCTATTAATGTGAAATGTCAGTTAGGCAAATTCATAGAGACAGAAGGTAGATTAGTGATTATCAAAGAATGAGGAGAAGGGGGAATTGGGGACTAACTGCTAATGCATACAAGTTTCTTTTTGGGGTGATGGAAATGTTCCAAATTAGATAGTGGTTATGGTTGTTACAGAACAGAGCGAATATACCAAAACACACTGAATTGTATAAACTAGTGAATTTTATGTTATATGAAGTATATCTCAAAATTTAAAATGCCATAAGTAAAAAAAAAAAAAAAAAAAAGAAAGAAAGAAAGAAAAGAAAGATCACCAAAGAGAGAGAAAGCTAAACAGTCTATCTGGAATGTGAAACCATCATGTTGACCCTTAATCACTTTAAGTGGTTCCAAAATGCTGCCAGACAAAATTGCCCCAATGAACCTGTGATGATGATTTTTTTTTCCTTTTCAATTTATTGCAGCAGTAAAAATGAATCAGGTGTTATAAACAAGTAATAGAAGGACCCTATATAAAAATTATTAGGGCTTCCCTGGTGGCGCAGTGGTTAAGAATCCATCTGCCAATGCAGGGTACAGGGGTTCGAGCCCTGGTCTGGGAGGATCCTACATGCCGCGGAGCAACTAAGCCCGTGCACCACAACTACTGAGCCTGCGCTCTAGAGCCTGCAAGCCACAAGTACTGAGCCCGCAGGCCACAAGTACTGAGCCCGCGGGCCACAACTACTGAAGCCTGCTAGCCTAGAGCCCATGCTCCGCAACAAGAGAAGACACCACAATGAAAAGCAAACACAGCACAATGAAGAGTAGCCCCCGCTCACCACAACTAGAGAAAGCCCGCACGCAGCAAAGAAGACCCAACGCACCCAAAAATTAATTTAAAAAATTATTATGCTGTGTGACCTGTCAAATGATAAGTAATCGATTATACACACTGTTAATACAGATATATAAATTATGAGTTTTAAACTTGCTGTATATAACAATATCATTTATAATTGTTTGAATATGATAGTGGTGTGATCATGTCTAAGAATATAATACATTAAAAAAAAATCTATTCATGGGACTTCCCTGGTGGTCCACTGGTTAAGAATCTACCTTGCAGGGTGGATTGCAGAGGATGCAGCTTCGATCCCTGGTCGGAGAACTAAGATCCCACATGCTGCGGGGCAACTAAGCCTGCACACTCTAGAGCCTGCCTGCCACACCTAGAGAGCCCACATGCCGCAACTTATGAGCCCTTGCCCTCTGGAGCCCATGCACCACAACTATAGAGCCCGCATGCTCTAGAGCCCGTGCACCACAACTGGAAAGAAGCCTGCTCACCACAACAAAGATCCCAAGTGCTGCAACTAAGACCCGACGCAGCTAAATAAGTAAATAAGAGGTTTGTTAAAAAAAAAAATCTATTCAGTATCCATATTGGCTTGTATATTCAGAGAGTATCTCTGAAAGGGTATAAAAAACCCTGATATCATTCTTTCCCTGAGGTCGGGGAACTGAAAGACCTACGTGAAAGGAGTTTTTTTTATTATAAACCATTCAGTACCTTCTTAATTTTGAACGATGTGAACGTATTGATTACTCAAAAAATATTTTAAACCACCAACATTATTTTTATAGGATAATCAGATTAAACTTAATTTCAATTTATAGCATCTTTTCAGTTTTCAGAACTTTTTGTGATGACATTCTTGGTTGGATATTTCAACCTCAATGCACCATGGAATTTTATCACTGGCAGTTGGACCTGCATTGATGTAGAGCTTAAGTCTTAAGAGCTACAGGAATACCAAGGTCTGTTAACTTATTGTCCCTGTCACCAACCTTCATTAGGCAATGGTGATATCAAAGAGAGCAACTTCGAGAGCAGAGACACACCTTTGCAGAAAACAGAGAAAATTCACTTCATCTTTAAACACCTTGATAGGACCAGCCTTGATCTGTCAGGTGCCAGTGGTATGATTTGACTGGTGCACAGACGAACTTTCAGCTTAAATTTATCCCCACCTTTTCCTCTTTGCCTTCTGGGGCTCATGGTTAAGCATCTGCAAAGCTCCCCTATGTTTTATCATTTTTCCTTTATTTATTTATTTTTTGGTTGCGTTGGGTCTTAGTTGCAGCACGTGGGATCTTCGTTGAGGCATGCGGGATCTTTTGTTGTGGCGTGGAGTCTCTTCCTTGCGGCACGCGGGTTTCTCTCTAGTTGTGGCTTGCGGGTTTTTCTCTCTCTAGTTGTGGTGCGCGGGCTCTAAAGCGTGTGGGCTCTGTAGTTTGCGGCACACAGGCTCTCTTGCTGAGGCGTGCGGGCTCAGTGGTTGCGGCACACGGACCTAGTTGCCCCTCGGCATGTGGGATCTTAGTTCCCCGATCGGGGATCGAACCCGCGTCCCCGGCATTGGAAGGTAGATTCTTTACCACTGGACCACCAGGGAGGTCCCGCCCTTATGTTTTAAATCTCTTCTTTGAATATTTCCTGCACCTTCTTGCTCTAGTTCAGCAGTTCTCAATAGGGGTAATTTTGCCCCACTCCCTGGCGACATTTTGCAATGTCTGGAGATATTTTTGGTTGTCACACTAGAGGTGATGCTACTAGCAACTAGTGGTTAGAAGCCAGGGATGCTGCTAAAGTTCCTACAGTGCACAGGACAGCCCCCAACAACAAAGAATCTTCAGGCCTCAAACATCAGCAGGGCTCGTGTTGAGATGCCCTGATTCTGTCTTGGAGGAACTGCTTCACCTGCAGCCTTCTCAACTAGTGTCTGTGTTTTCTTGTAACAGGATTGGGAAGTATTTTGTCTTCTCACTGCTTTCAAACACACCCCGCCGACTGCCCCCCCACCCCCACCCCTTCCCCTAAATCCTTAAGAAAAAGTTTAGTTGTGAATTTCTTATCAGGCTTGACACTCGCTTCCTCTCTTTACTGCAGTCATTTACTGATTTGAGCTCCTCTTTCACTGTCATTCTCTTCAACACTGCAACTGTCTTAAATCTTGGTGATTTCTCTATCCATCCAACATCCTAGACTCTCAGTTCCTTGTATTCCTCTCCTGCAAGAATCTTACTCTCCACCCTACCTCAGTCACTTGCTCACTTATCATTGTTTCTCATTGACTTTAATTGCAATGTCTCCATCATTTCAATTCACGTGGTCCATTTTCTGACCGCTACCTCCTGTCAGTTTAGCCCATTCCTTCTAGCAGTCTGATTTCCACAAACCTTTGATCTGATGAGGACAATCAATCTACTGATCCTCACCACTTTTACTTGTCCCTGGTAAAATCCAGTTATCCATCTACCCAGAGCCTACACCATGCAGCTGAATGTGGCTGAACCAAAGCATTCAATTATGCTAACTGTTCTCTCTTCAAGTTTTTGACCACTAACCTCAAGTGGGCCCTTAATGCTACCCAACAATATATTTCCCTAATCTCTTTACTCTCCTTTTCTAGACAACTATTTTATTTCTTTCCTTGCTTTTTTTTCCTGGCTTTATTGAGGTATAATTGACAAAGTTGTAATATATTAAAAGCCTACAACATGATTTGGTATCCGTATACGTTGTGAAAGGATTCCCACCGTCGAGTTAATTAACACATCCGTCACCTCATATATTTACTTTTGTTTCCCTTGGTGAGAACACTTAAGTTCTACTCTCTTAGCAAATTTCAATTATAAAATATAATAGTATTATCAACTATAGTCACCATCTTACGCATTAGATCTTTATTTATTTATTTACTTTTTAAAGAAGATGTTGGGGGTAGGAGTTTATTATTAATTTATTTATATTTGCTGTGTTGGGTCTTCGTTTCTGTGCGAGGGCTTTCTCTAGTTGTGGCAAGCAGGGGCCACTCTTCATCGCGGTGTGCGGGCCTCTCACTATCGCGGCCTCTCTTGCTGTGGAGCACAGGCTCCGGACGCGCAGGCTCCGTAGTTGCGGCTCACGGGCCTAGTTGCTCCGCGGCATGTGGGATCCTCCCAGACCAGGGCTCGAACCTGTGTCCCCTGCATTAGCAGGCAGATTCTCAACCACTGTGCCACCAGGGAAGCCCAGCATTAGATCTTACTAATCTCATAACTGAAAGTCTGTACCTTTTACCAGCCTCTCCCTATTTCCCCACCTCCCAGTCCCTGGCAACCACCATTCTACTCTCTGTTTCTATGAGTTTGACTTCTTTTTTTTTGCGATTCCACATATAAGTTATACTGTGCAGTATTGTCTTTCTCTGTCTGGCTTATTTCACATAGCATGATAACCTCAAGGATCATCCACGTTGTTGCAAATTGCAATATTTCCTTCTTTTTGTGGCTGAATAATATTCCATTGTATATATACATCACATTTTCTTTATCCACTCATCTGTCAATGGATACCTAGGTTGTTTTCATGCCTTGACTATTGTGACTAATGCTGAAATGAACATGGGATATATACCCAGAAGTGGAACTGCTAGATCATATGATAGTTCTATTTTTAATTTTTTGAGGAAACTCCATACTGTTTTCCATAGTGGCTGTACCAGTTTACATCACCAATAGTTTATAAAGTTTCCTTTTTTCCACATCCTTGCCGACACTTATCTCTTGTCTTTTTTTTTTTAATTTTATTTATTTTATTTATTTATTTTTGGCTGTGTTGGGTGTTTGTTGCTGTGCGCGGGCTTTCTCTAGTTGTGGCAAGCGGAGGCCACTCCTTGCTGCAGTGTGCGGGCTTCTCACTGCAGTGGCTTCTCCTGTTGCGGAGCACGGACTCTAGGCGCGCGGGCTTCAGCAGTTGCGGCACATGAGCTCAGTAGTTGTGGCTCATGGGCTCTAGAGCACAGGCTCAGTAGTTGTGGTGCACAGGCTTAGCTGCTCCGCGGCATGTGGGATCCTTCCGGACCAGGGATCGAACTCGTGTCTCCTGCATTGACAGGCGGACTCAACCACTGCGCCATCAGGGAAGCCCTCTTGTCTTTTTGATAATAGCCATTCTTACACCTGTGAGATGACATCTCATTCCAGTTTTGATTTGCATTTCCCTGATGATTAGTAATATTGAACATCTCTTCATGTACCTGTTGCCCATTTTATTTATTTACTTTATAAATTTATTTTTTTATTTTATTTTTGGCTGTGTTGGGTCTTCGTTGCTGCACATGGGCTTTCTCTAGTTGTGGCGATCGGGGGCTACTCTTCGTTGTGGTGCGCAGGCTTCTCATTGCAGTGACTTCTCTTGTTGCAGAGCACGGGTTCTCGGCACGCGGGCTTCAGTAGTTGCAACACGCAGACTCAGTAGTTACAGCACGCGGGCTCAGTAGTTGTGGCTCATGGGCTCTAGAGCGCAGGCTCAGTAGCTGTGGCACACGGGCTTAGTTGCTCCACGGCATGTGGGATCTTCCCGGACCAGGGCTCGAACCTGTGTCCCGTGCATTGGCAGGCGGATTCTCAACCACTGCACCACCAGGGAAGCCCCCTTTGCCCATTTTTATTTTATTTTATTTTATTTATTTATTTATTTTTGCGGTACACGGGCCTCTCACTGTTGTGGCCTCTCCCGTTGCGGAGCACAGGCTCCGGATGCGCAGGCTCAGCGGCCATGGCTCATGGGAACAGCCGCTCCGCGGCATGTGGAATCTTCCTGGACCGGGGCACGAACCCGTGTCCCCTGCATCGGCAGGCGGACTCTCAACCACTGTGCCGCCAGGGAAACCCTGCCCATTTTTAAAATGGGTTATTTGTGGGGTTTTTTCTTCTGAATTCCTTTTATATTGTGGATATTAATCACTTATCCGATACATGGTTTGCAAATATTTTTTCCCATTCCATAGGTGCCTTTTCTTTCTGTTGATGGTTTCTTTTGCTGTGCAGGAGCTTTGTTATGATTTTGCTAAATCAACTTTTGTTAAGTAGAGCCCCAGGGTGACATATAGTTCAATAAAAGACCACAAAAGAAACAGAGAAGTTTATTACTCTCGGGTCCTCGAGAAAGGACGCCTCACAAGGCCATATGGGGAGATCAAGGCAGGGTGCAGGCAGAGAGAATGACAGGACCTGGGGAACATACCTTTATTAGGGTCCAAAGGTGATGTGCTTTGGGGTTTCAGGGTTAAGGCTGGATTGGTCTATTAAAACAAAAATGAGTGGAATTTTGATAAACTTTATCAGGGGCCTTATCTAAAGTAGAAGGCCCTGGGACTCAGGGGAAACTTTATCACAGGCCTGTTGGAGGAGTCATATCTGGAACTTTTGTTTGTACTCCATGGGTTGTTATCTAGGGCATGCACCTGAACGAGGGGCTTGTGTCATTTTAAAGCACCTGCAGGTCATTTGGCCAAACAAAATGGATGCCAAGGCAGCAATACCATGTAGCAGCTAAACTCTCAACAATCCGTCCTGTGATGCCTCAACATTAGGAATACAATCCCCTGTGTAGCTGATATGTTAAAGGACATAGGGATTGTTTTCAGAAGCCATCAAAAAGCACATTTAACTGGGGCAATAATGATGAAGGCTATGATGAATAGACTTGCTACTGTTTGAAATCCAGTTTAGCCATTGTGCCAAGGTGGTTGGAGAGAGCCATGAGTACAAATCAGGGACCTTGAGGAGTGTGGGAATTTGTTGAAAGATTTTAATTATTTGATGCATGATCTGTAAACCTTGACATGGCTTGTGGAGGTCGGGCTGTACTTGTCCTGAGTTGTTAATAAGAGGTGCCTTGTGAAGAACAGACTGCACCCTGTTCTGCCAGGAGGAAATCTAACACCAGTCAATTATGCGTCATCTTTTGTGCTTGTGAGTCATATTGTTGCTGCCTCAGACTCAGAGTATGGTGTAGTATCTGCCTGTAGTTGGTTAGGGTGGCTGGTAATTGCTGGGTGGTTTTTAATATTTGACCTTGTTGGGCTAGGGTAGAAGCACCTGTTCCTGTGCCTGGTGATACCCAGTCCCAACAGGATAGGGATAAGAATGGCTCTCTTGGTATGTGAGCCAGACACATCTCTAGCAGAGAAACGCCAAGAGGTTAAAAGGTGGCTAGAATATCAAAAGTGACAGTGTTGCAGTAATAAAGGTCATCTCGGCAGATTGCTTGCCCATGGGGCAGAGTCAAGTGGACTTGATACTGGCCCCCTGAGTTAGGTCCACAATAAAACTTAAGTGAGATGTTATTTATCATTAAGGGGCAGTGAGTACACAGGGTGAAGTCCAGCCTTTTACGTTCTAGTCGAGTTGGTAGAAAGTATCGCCGTGGAGGGTTAATTATTTTGATGCTTACCCACAGGGTACCCTGTTTGGGGTCTAGATTAGAGGTTTGGTTTAGCCTAAATGAGGTTTGCTGTGTTTTGAAGGGAATTAGCCCAAGGGCTGATCGCTAGGAAGAACTGCAGTATAAATAGTCCTAAATGGGCTGTAGGTGTGACCCTGTGTGGTGACACGTCCAACTTCATTTTACTTGCGGGGCCTGGGCTGCTATCTTGGAGATTTGTACGAATATAGTCATGTCAGCCCTGGCCCACTTGGTTGTGGTGCAGGGCAGTGCTGTCGCACGCCATGGTGAGGAGCTTATGGATAATATGTGGACAGGAGCGGAGGTAGCACTTTCCAGTGTGGAGGAGGTACTGGTAGGCATGGTGGGAATAACAAGAGAAATTGGGTCTGTCATGGATGCATCGTGTGGAAAGCAAAAGCTGTAATCTAGAACGCTGAGCAGTGAACACAGCCACAAGAGGTCCCTAACCGTGGGATCTAAGTAGGTCAAACTAGGGGTGTTGTGTCCAAGTCCCTCATTGTGGCTAGTGTGGTTTGGAATATACATGGTTTGGCTTACCACAAAGGTGAAATGATGTCTAGCGCTGCCGGGGGACTTACAGTCTTGCAAGCATTCTGATACGGACACGCAAGGTTCACGAGGCCAGCAATTAGCTATTTCAGAGAAATAGTATTCTATGGGGTCCTCAGGGTCGATCAACTGAAAACATTTTTGCAACTCAGCCTGGAAGTTAACAGTCACCACAGTAATTTCCCTCCTGGTGTGGAGGTGATCTGGGAGGGGAAAGTCCCAGTGTCCAGCGGGGTTGGAGTACATCGCCTTCCTCGACTTTCTCTTGGGTTGTGAAGTCACAGTCTGAGATGCCGTCATCTCCAACGGTGAGCTCTTGGACTGGGGCCACGTTGTCTGAGGGGTTGGTGTGCTTGGGATTGGCGAAGGCCAGCTCAAGGAAGGATCGCCTTGCCAGGTAGAGATCCAGGAAGGGTAAGAATGGCTGGCTGGGGTTAAATTCTGAGCAAATATGCTAGAGGCCTGCCTCAGGATGAAACTGGAAGAATGGACTCTACTGTTGGCTGAGAGGATCTCAAAGATCTCCATCAGGGGTGCACCTTGCAAAGCAGCATGTGATCTCCATGACTGAGCTTTGTGGGAACTCCATCCACAATTTATATATAGTCTGGGCACATTGATAGGCTAACTGTAGGGACATTTTGTGGACAGCAGCTTTACAATCCAGAAATCACCCCATTAAAACTACAGTAAGCTCATTAGGGTACAAATCTGCCAGCCCAATGAGTTTGATTTGGCTACATTGGGAGAGCCATTCTGCCTGGGATATAATTTTCAGCATGGTATAATGAGGGAGTGACTCATTGAAGCATTGCTTCTGCTGGTACCATTTAATGTAGAGGAAGGTGACCTCTGGGTCAGAATCAACACCTGGTGGCTCACTCACTGTAGCCCTTTTAACAGGGCCTGCCAGCATCTGGTGCTCAGCTATCCTGGGATGCAGCTGTGCACCTGGCTGATTTGGCTTCTGCACATCTCCCAAGACAGAGTTAGGACCGAGGGGACTACTAGCAACCTATTACCCAGGCTGTAGGCAATAAGAGTAATAGCCACAACAAAGGAGAGTATTTGCATTTGACTAGCTTGCAGGGCCTCATTCCGGTCAGCATTCTGGATACTAACCAAAGGCTGAATGTACTTGCTTTGGAACAAGAGTTGTTTACCTCTTCCTTTAAGGTGGGGTAGGGACCTGTCCTGAATGTACTGAGAGCGCAGTAGATGCCAGTGTTTCTGCTTGGATTTCATTTCCAAAAATGACTGGTATCCACTAGGTGGAGGCCCTCTTTTCCTCTCTCTGAGGTCCACACAGTTCTGCTAGTGGGTCCTGGAGCTATCACTTCAACCTTCTGCAAAATTTTTGGTGAATTTGGTTTAATTAATCAGCCTTTATAACCCAAATAATGAGGCAAAGCCTATGGCCTCAGCTTCCCGGTTGGTACTGGACCATTATCTCGGCCAGTAAAATCTGTATAATCATGCTCTCCAGGCAATTGGGTAGGGGGTTTGTCCTCTTGGGTCATATTGCACAATTTGCCCTCAGTTGGGTCACGAGCATGTGAAAGATGGTGAGAGGATTGAAGCATTAAAATGGTAAGGGGAAAAAAAAATGGCAAGGGGAGCATTCACCTGGTGAATGCATGTGAACTACATCCTCTCTGATGTCAAAGGAGAGGGGGTTCCCTGTGAGTACTAGCAGGGGAGTCTTTCGAGAAGACTGGTAGTTGATGTTCAGGGGATTGGAGACCTGGGGGCTAGGAATAAAGTGGTATTAGAGCTGAGGTACAATTTCTGGCCAATTGGGGGACCACTTATTGTTAAAAAGCTTGAGGAGCATGTCTTTGAGTAGGTCATGTGCTCAGTAAGTGTAGCCTCTTGGGACCGGTAAGCAAGTGGAGATCCCCCAAGGTTTCGTGTTCTAGAGCCCAGGGCTGGACAGCTTGGGAGGTGAAACGGGTACCTTGATCTGAATTTATGATGTCTGGTGGGCCAAAGGGGACGAGCAGATACCTGATTAAGATTACGTGATAGGAAGCCGCCAGCAGGAGTCCCACGAAGGTGTGGTTGATGATGGTCCTGTGCTTATGATTCCAGTAGAGGGCAGCAGCAGCGTTGTAAAATCAATCTGCCTTTGTGAGAAGGGTCTGTTACCCAGGGGTTCATAGCCCCACGTGAGAGCCTTTCAGCGTTTTGACCGGGAGCAAAGGAGGCAATTATTAACCACCACTTCAGCTAGAGTTGGGGGTAAGGGGGATGATGAACAACACGTGTTTGAACGGTGTGGCTCTACTTAGGCATGGATTTTTTTCAGTCAGTACAGTACTACACCGTCCAGTTGTCTGAATCCACGGATGCGGAGGGCTGACTGTAAAGTCATCGGCGGATTTTTGACTTTGTGAGGGTCAGCGCCCCAACCCCCTACATTGTTCAAGGGTCAACTGTATATGCCCATCAGTGAGTGCTGTCACTCCCCTTATGGCCTGATGGAATATGGGCTCCCTCTGCCAGTGGGTATGACATCTCTGGAGGAATAGTTGTGTCCGGGGCTATGTCTGGTGTTTTGGGAGGTGGCTCACTGGGGGCCTTGGAACAGGTGTGTACTTTGGAAAAGGAGTTGGCAACGTTATTATAATTTGCTTCTGGTGTTTGCTGGCTTGTGTGGGCAGAGACATGAGTGACCATATTCAGCATGGTTATCTCTTTCCGAGTGGAGGCACCTATATAGGCTTTCCCTGAATCATGAAATTATCCCTTTGCCATTGTCCAGACCAGACAGTGAGCCTATTGGATACTACCCAGGGTCAGTTAAAAGTGTGTGCCCTTGGGAGTCTCATTTTTATGGCCTATTGGAGAGTCAGGCACACTGTCACCAACTCTGTCAGTCAGGCTGAGCCATGAGAACCCTTCTGGACTAGTGAGATGCCGCTAGCAGGATGATACGCTGTGACCTTGTATCAGGCTAAATTGTGTACATTGGTGGTGCTGCCATCGGTGAAGATCACCCACTTCCTTTCCATGTCAGATAGTTCCATCCCAAGGGACTCCCCAAAATGTTAGACCAGCAGTGAGGGTGCCACTAGCTGCCCCTCAGTGTCAGTGGGCAAGGGGCCGAGCATGGGGGAAGCCACACCCTCCTGTAATTTGGAAATGCCCTTTACATCAGGTTTCGCTCTTTCCCGAAGGTACCGTTTCCATTTTAACAGTGAGGCTTCAGTGGCCATGATGAGCTTCTTTTATGTTGAATCCCTAACCCAAGGCAGCATGGAGACTTGTATGTAAAGCTGTGAGCCTATTAACGCCTCTGTCTCTAAAAGAACCCAGTAGGCTTCCACAGTTTTGTGCTTGAGTGTTATGTAGCCAGCTGCTGTTTGGGGCAGACGTCTGGTCCTGAACCCCACGGACAGCTAGGTAGAGCTGTCCTTAGTCCAGACACTCCGTGAGGCGTAATGAGGCATCGACAGTGGTTCGACTCGGCAGTCTGAGCCTAGAGGGACTGAGGGCAGCGGCTGCGGTGTGCCTTGCTGCACCAGCCATAACGCAGTTTGTTGAGGTTCTCCCCAATAGAAAAAAGCCGATTTGCATGAAACAGCATAAACAGGCCTGAGTAGAAGGGATAAGTGTGGAATGTGTTGTCTCCCAAAGGGGAAGAGAACCCATACGTGCTGTGCCTGCCGTAGGTAGTAGGAGGCTTGATCATGAGGAAACTTGACAGAAGTGGTCAGTCCTTGGATTTTACGTGGGGTAATGGCCCGTCCTCTCTGCTGTAAATGTTGTGTTACTAGGTATAAGTCTTCCGAGACTGCATCCTCAGAGGGCCCCTACAGTAGAAGGTCATCTATCGGACGTCAGGCAGCAGTGGTTTGGTTTGAGTGAATGTAGATCTTGTCTGCATAGGTTATGTGCGATGGAGGAGCTATTCAGATAGATAATCCACGGGCAGCTGTGTAAAGGTCTACTGGGTGCCGTGAAATTGAAAACAAATTTAGGTTGTGGGACCAGGTAAAAGCATGTTGGCTAAATCTAGGACAGCAAACTAGGGGCCCTGAGCCCTTTGGATGTTATATATCATCTCTGTAATATTGGCAATGAGAGCCTTAGTGGTGGGAATCCGTGCATCTGAGTTTCGATAGTCAATTGTTAATCTCCTTTCCTTGGTGGCCAGTTTTAACACTGGCCAGATATGGCTGTTTATCAAAGGGTGAGATGGTGGGCCTAATGACCCTGGGGTCAAGCATATCTCTAGTGATCAGCCAAAGGCCCTCTGTACCTTGCTTCAGCCAATATTGGAGTGTATTTACTGTTTTCACTGGAGGAGGCAGGTGGACAGGTCCCCATTTGGTAGCTCCCACGAGAAAGGCCAGCAATTTGGGTTTAACCCACCAGGTGTGTCCCTGAGTGAGGGCATCCATACCTATACTAGGAACAGAGAGAGCCGTTGGGGCAACCACCAGTAACTGTTTGAGAAATATGGTGCCAATAGACACATGTAGCTTAATTTGCACTCTTTATAGTTTTACCTGCTATGCCTTGTAGGCTGTATGAGGTTTGCTTGGGAAATTTAGAAGGGTTACCTGGAGTTACCGTGATTTAGACTCCTCTGCCTATTAGAGCCAGGAATGTTGGTAGCAGACCATTAGATCTTGTGCTACCACGCACCAGAAGTGACCCCATGACATCCCATAGGGTCAGAGGATGAAGTGTGACAGCAGCAAGGTATGCAGCGACAGAGGGACCTTGGCCCCAGCCGCACTTGCGTTCGCAAGGAGCCCTGACTTGTCCGGCAAAGGTGTCTCTACTGTACTGGTTAAAACTCAGAGTCCTGGGGCCGTCCACAAACATGGGGCATCAGGGAAGGGGAGTCTCCTTCTCCTCCTTCTAAAGCCACTGCTCCGCACCTTGAGGAGCTCACACTTGGGCAGGAGTTGCCATGAATACAATGTGACCAGGCTTCCCTGGTGGCGCAGTGGTTAGGAATCCGCCTGCCAATGCTAGGGACACGGGTTCGAGCCCTGGTCTGGGAAGATCCCACATGCCGCGGAGCAGCTAAGCTCGTGCGCCACAACTACCGAGCCTGTGTGCTACAACTACTGAAGCCCGTGCATCTAGAGCCTGTGCTCCGCAACAAGAGAAGCCACCGCAATGAGAAGCCCGCGCACCACAACAAAGAGTAGCCCCGCTCGCCGCAACTAGAGAAAGCCCGCGTGCAGCAACGAAGACCCAACGCAGCCAAAATATAAACAAATAAATAAATTTTTTAAAATTTGTAAAAAAAAGTTTTATAAAACTGGTTTAATATAGTATGTTTTCTGATAAAATGTTTCCCCTGCAACATTATGTTTTTGAGACGTATTCAGGTTGATATGTGTAACTCTAGTTCATTAATTTTTATTGTCCTGCCCCATTCCACAAGAATATAAACTCCACAAAGGCACAGATTTTCGTTGGTTTTATTCTCTGCTATATTCCTAGAGCTTCGAACAGTGCCTGGTACAAAGCAGGCTCAGTACATATTTATTTGATGGAATGAATGACGTGTGCCTGAAGTTCTACCTCTGCTGTTCTCTGAGTTAACATGTTGCTCAGCTATTTGGGAACTTAGTAGATCTTAATATACTGACCCACTTGGATTTTCAAATCTTTTTAAGGAATTCATTTTGCATACCTTTTACCACCAGAAGAGGGCAAGCTTGGAGAGAAGAATAGGTAAGAGATGGCCGTCAGTCATAAATGTTGGACCCTACCTGATCTGGAGACTCAAAGCCACCAGGTGGCAGTATGAGCATGTTGGAAAACCCAGGTCAGCGATCCGGGATACTGGAGTCTCTGCATGCAGGTGGGTGCCCCAAACACACACATTTCCCTATTTTTTTCTTTTGGTCAACTCATCCTTTATTAACATTAGTCTTCTGCAGCTTTATGTAAGTTGTTGCTTTATATTTTCCCTTACATTCGACAATACTAATTTATTGGAGCAGAACAAAGCAGATTAAAATTTTTTTTCATTGAGATAAAATTCACATAACATAAAAATCAGCATTTAAACTATTTTAATGTGCACAATTCAGTGGGTTTTAGTATATTTACAAAGTTATGCAACCATCATTACTATCTAATTCCAGAATATTTGTATCACCCCAAAAAGAAGCCACCCCATACCCATTTAGAAGTCATGTCCCATTTTCCCTTCCCTTCATTCTCTAACAACCATTAATCTACTTTCTGTCTCTATGGATTTGCCTATCCTGGGCATTTCATATAAATTCGATTTCATATAAATCGAATCATACAATATACAGATTTTTTTTTCCTTTCCTTTTTTTTTCTTTTGGCTGCACTGCGCGGCATGCAGAACTTCCCTGACCTGGGATTGAACTCACACCCCCTGCAGTGGAAGCGTGGAGTCTTAACCACTGGACTGCCAGGGAAGTCCTGTAGCACAAATTTTTTTTTTTTTTTTTTTGCTTGTTTTTGTTTTTTTGCGGTACGCGGGCCTCTCACTGCTGTGGCCTCTCCCGTTGCGGAGCACAGGCTCCGGACGCGCAGGCTCAGCGGCCATGGCTCATGGGCCCAGCCGCTCCGCGGCATGTGTAGCACAAATTTTTAATGGCAAGATTTATCTATGGTGTCAAAATAAGGCTATGTTTCATCTAAAATATCAAAGTTATATACAGGATGGAAAAAACATATGGTTTTGGAACAATTAGTTGCTTTAATATTTCCTACCAGAGGTTTAAGAACTACCCAAAGTGGGTTTGCCTGCCCTCTTGGGCAGGAACACATCTCAGTTCCCTCGATTGCTGTGAGACAGAGACTAAAGGATAGAAACAACAAAGACTAATTAGCAGGGTTCACGTCCCCTTAATTCCCTAGCAAATAAAAAGCAAAGCGATATCTAGACGTCACCCATCAAGTACTCAGATTCCTGCTGAAGTCCAGATTCTTTCATAGTCTTCATGGCTGTGGGCCTGGAACTGGCTGCAAGTGCTCCCTGATGGGTTTTGCCCACAGCCCACATCCCACATCATGGACACCCATGGGGACAGCAGAGCTATTATCAGCAAAGGTTGAAGGGAGCAGGGAGAAGGATTTGTCCTCCTTTTACAACTTTCCCAAGGGGAGAAATTGTGAGTTCATGGCAACTTTCAATCACAATAACTTTCTTAATCTTGTTTGAGATACACAGAAAATAGATCCTCTCAATGTGTTTTTTTTTACAGGCAACTATATCAAGAACAAAACAACTAGAATTTCTAACCCAAGGGGATGTGTAAGCAGGGGATTTAAAGATGCTTCAAATTCTCTCTCTTATATGGAATAGCACCTTCTCCATTTGGAAAGGGCACAGGTCTTTCCTCAAAACAGTTGTCACTGGCTGTCACTCTGCTACCCATGAAAAAAAATCATTGCTTGTAGGTGATGCTTGGGGTCAACTGTGTAATGTGAACAAGTGACAGAGTGAGCAGAACTCTGAGTCTGTCTTCTATTTCAAGGAGAATGCTCTTCATACTGAAAATGGTTAAACCAAAGTGGGTTAGAAGAATGAGAGTATCTAACTTGTGAAGAGATCTAAATAACTTCAATCATCTGGACTACGTGAATTATGTCCAGCATACTCAGACAGCCCAGAATGAGTGGTTGAACAAATGTTATTTTGAAAATCAGGGGGAATGAAATCAGGATTGGATATTGGTGAATACAGAGGCAATTTTGAAAAGGAGAAGGTGGAGAACCCACATCTAATTTTATCCTGGGCAGGACTCAAGAAAGGATTATTTAAGGTATTGTTTATGTGCTCTTACAGAGTAAGCACATCATTAGAAGTGAGAGTTTGCTAGAGACATGTATTTTCAGATTAACTTCCTTTCTTTTGAAAATATTAATGAATCTGTAGAAGAAGAAATGAAAATGAGAGTAATCTTGACTTTTGCAAGGCTTTGGAATATGTGTCTCATTACGTCTTCCAGACTCCAAGGTCTTTGAGTGTAGGTGATTATGCCCCATTTGTCTTTGGGTTCTCCAATGCCTAGAACAGTTTTATTTTTTAATTTATTTTATTTTATTTTTTAAAATTTTATTTATTTATTTATTTGGCTGTGTTGGGTCTTCATTGCTGCGCGTGGGCTTTCTCTAGTTGCGGGGAGCGGGGGCTACTCTTTGTTGCTGTGCGCGGGCTTCTCATTGCAGTGGCTTCTCTTGTTGCAGAGCATGAGCTCTAGGGACGCAGGCTTCAGTAGTTGCAGCAAGCAGGCTCAGTACTTGTGGCTCACGGGTCCGAGAGCACGTGGGCTTCAGTAGTTGAGGCGCATGGGCTCAATAGTTGTGGCATGCAGGCTCAGTAGTTGTGGCACGTGGGCTTAGTTGCTCTGTGGTATGTGGGATCTTCCCGGACCAGGGCTTGAACCTGTGTCCCCTGCATTGGCAGGTGGATTCTTAACTACTGCACCACCAGGGAAGTCCCAAAAACAGTTTTAGTGGTTTGCTGAAGTTTGTGCTCTGGATAAACAAATATATTAATTGAATAAAGGAAGCAGTAAATATGACTCTAATGCTAATACAATTGAATGGTTACTGGCTAGACAATCTTGCCTAAAGGATCCAACCAGTGAATCAATATCAAACTATACAAGCAAAAAATTCAAATTGTGAAGCAATAAGTATAGGACAATACCATTTCAATTTTGAAAAATCATATATTTGCATAGTAAAATAGGGAAAATCTTTACATATTACAGGCAGGAGTGTAAACTAGTATAGCTGTTCCAGAAAGCAGTACTTAATGAAATTAAAAATGTGGTATACTTTATTTATTTTGATTTTTAAAAATAAATTACTTTATTTTTGGCTGCTCTGGGTCTTCGTTGCTGCGCGTGGGCTTTCTCTAGTTGCGGTGAGTGGGGTCTACTCTTTGTTGCTGTGCACAGGCTTATTGCGGTGGCTTCTCTTGTTGCGGAGCACAGGTTCTAGGTGCGCAGGCTTCAGTAGTTGCGGCGCATGGGCTCTAGAGCGCAGGCTCAGTAGTTGTGGTGCACGGACTTAGTTGCTCTGTGGCACGTGGGATCTTCCCTAACCAGGGCTCGAACCCATGTCCCCTGCATTGGCAGGTGGATTCTTAACCACTGTGCCACCAGGGAAGCCCAAAAATGTGGTATACTTTATAACCCAACAATTTGCCTCCTGAGTGTGTATTCCAGAGAAACTCTTCACAGATCCTCAAGGAGATGGAAATGAGAACGTTTATCATGGTTTTTTTTGTAGCAAAGAATACGAAGCAACGTAGGGCCAGGACCTTAGATGTGAGCAAGAGGGGCCTGTGCTCTGGACCCTGCACTTTATTATAAGTTTTCAAATATCACATAGATACAAGAAGTACATTTCTTAAAGTACATATGGGCACCTTGGTCTCTGACTTGGTGCTTAGGGCGGCAGGGCCTGACCTGTAACCTACATACGGTCTTTTGTGACTAATGATATTCAGGCTCCAGGGAAATGCATCCACATATCTTGTCTTGTGTCCTTTAAAAAGGTGGCACTGAGGGAATTCCCTGGCGGTCCGGTGGTTAGGACTTGGTGCTTTCACTGCCGAGGGCCCAGGTTCAATTCCTGGTTGGGGAACTAAGCGTGGTATGGCCAAAAAAATAAATAAATAAAATAAGATTAAAAGGTGGCACTGGGCTTCCCTGGTGGCGCAGTGGTTGACAGTCCGCCTGCCGATGCAGGGGACACGGGTTCGTGCCCCGGTCCGGGAGGATTCCACATGCCGCGGAGCGGCTGGGCCCGTGAGCCATGGCCGCTGAGCCTGCGCGTCTGGAGCCTGTGCTCCGCAATGGGAGAGTCCACAACAGTGAGAGGCCCGTGTACCGCAAAAAAAAAAAAAAAAAAAAGGTGGCCCTGATTTAGACTATTGTGAAGATCTGTAGGATGTACTGGGCCAACTTTGGAGATGGACATGGAGGACTTGGAGCGCCTGAGTGGCAAAAAAAAAAAAAATGCTTAGGTAAAAGGGAGAAGACAAATTAATTACTTAACAAATCCTTACTCTCAGATGCTACAATGCAATAGATTCTTGCATAATGCAGTGTCCTTTCCCAGTAGCGCTGAGCATCCCTTCCTTTGCTTCTCTCTTGGTATTCCAACTTGTAGTTCCTCATACATTAGCACTGTGTTTGCAGCAGATAAATATAACAGCTGAGGAACATTTGTAATAATGAACAATTCATATTACTAAATGTGTGGTTTAGACATAACATGTGTAAAACAGAAAACTGATTCTTTACATTGGCAACTAAATGGACACCGAATATTAGAATTATGAATAGTTTTATTTTTATAAAAATATGTTAAAAGATTTAGTTAAAGTTTTAGAAAACTGAATTTAAAATTCAGCTTTATTTAAACTTTTTTTTTTTTTGCGGTACGCAAGCCTGTCACTGTTGTGGCCTCTCCCGTTGCGGAGCACAGGCTCCGGACGCGCAGGCTCAGCGGCCATGGCTCACGGGCCCAGCCGCTCCGCGGCATGTGGGATCTTCCTGGACCAGGGCACGAACCCGTGTCCCCTGCATCGGCAGGCGGACTCTCAACCACTGCGCCACCAGGGAAGCCCTATTTAAACATTTTTTGACTGAATACTCTGATATCCATTAATTGTAATTTATATATTGCCTTTTAATGTACTAAATACTTCTGAATATTTTAGTAGAAAAATACTTTTTTGAAAAACATACATGAAATTTCATTTCAATTTTTACTTTTACATGTACTTTAGTTTACTTTTAAAAAGAAAATACATTTAAGTTGTGTAAAGTCAATATATTACAGATTATTTTAAAATCTGGATCATTGAGAATGAATATAAGTCAAGGTCATTATAAATATAGAAAATATAAAAGTGGAGTTTGAAAACAAAAAAAAGAGCTGGAAAGAAAAGAAAATCTTTGAAAGAGGCAGTCTTCTTAAATTTTTTAAAATTGGAAACAATGAAAGTAGGAAGACTTCTATTGAGAATGACCCCCATGAGATTCTTGAATAGGAGATTACAATTTTTTATTTAATGGAGATTTGATAACTGATCCATGCAGTGCGCCTAGGAAGAAAATTATTCTCTTCAGATTCACAGCTTAAACAGGCCAAATGAATCTCTGAAATTTCACATTCTTTATTAATAAAGATTTAATGACTAGCTAAAGCAGTTCAAACGAATAGAGAAAAATCAACAGGTTGAATGATCAAGAAAAAGCCTGAGGCTTTTCAGTGTTTATTGAGCAATGATCCTGAAAAATGATCCTAGATAATCACACTCTTCTGTTTGAAATGAATCGTTATAATTTTTCATTTCTATTTTCACTTAGCAGAAAATTTAGTAATTCATTTTATACCAAAATGCTTTCAATTGAAATTTAGAAACTCTAGAAATAGTATATTATATTTTAAGTTTAAAGAGTTAAGCTTTTTTAAAAATTTATTTAGGCTGCACCGGGTCTTAGTTGTTGGAAGCAGGATCTTCATTGTGGCTTACGGCATGTATGCGAGATGTAGTTCCCTGACCAGGGATCGAACCTGGGCCGCCTGCATTGGGAGCACAGAGTTTTACCCACTGGACCACCAGGGAAGTCCCTGTATTTTAAGTTTAAAGGCTATGTGTGTTTTTATACTGTAAGGCATCTCATAACCAATTTTCAAGGTCACCTTTGACTAATGAAGGTATTTGTGACTGGAAATATTTAGGTTCCTGAATAAAAGAACAGAAATGTCACTGGCACATACAAAAACACACATGCTATTACTGGAACTGGAAAAAAAAAGGCTGAATAAAACAGCAAATGATGATAGCTTCACCATCAGAAGTAAATACTGATGTAGGACGTTATTATAATACTCTTAAAGTAACATTATTTTAACAGCATAACGTATCAGAGAATAGTGGAACATTTCTAGATTTAGAATAAATGATTTTGAAAGTTGAAGCTAGAATGGCTCAACATTTAAGACAGATAATGATCACTATCTAGGGTGGAAAATTAAATATAAGATTATTAATATGGTGGTTAGCAAAGCGAGAGAAGAAAAAATATGTAAAAAACCCCGAATCTTTGTATTATCAACTTCAACTAGGTTGTACAAAGTCATGTTGAATAATTTTATATGCACGCACATTTGAACTACCAAAAAAAAAAAAAAGTGGAAAATTAAGGAATATTCCATTAGTATTACCCCGATATAAAAAAGTATAGGCTTTTGGCTTAAGTAAAGAACTAAAAAAAGGTTTTATAATTTTTAGCACTGATTGAAAAGATTGCTGAAGGCAAGTCTTCTAAAAAACAAATCTGGCAGAAACTAACACAACAATGTAAAGCAATTATACTACAATAAAGATGTTAAAAAAAAAAGAGCAAGTTAAAAAAAAAAAAAGAAACAAATCTGGATGGTCCTGGAGGCATGTTTCTTTCCCTCATTTGGTAGGTTAGCAGAGGGCTGGCTCAGAGGCACTGAGCCTGTTTGCAGAGGGACGGTTAGGCTGCCGCTGGTGCCAGTGTTCCTACAGGTAGAGCTTCAAGGCTCTTCTCAAGGCCGTCAGTATAACACCTCAGCCTTAGGTTTACACTCCTTGTCACTCTTCCTGGGCTCCAAATCCCTTGTTATATTCTTGTTTCTTGGAGAAACTAGATATTCCCTACACTCTCTTAGTCCACTTGATGAATATGTAACGCAGAGAGGGGGCAGAGTCCTTTCTCCTTGAGTTCTGTTTGTGGCGTTTGTGCTGACTAACCCCTTGCCTCAGACAGGTGCCAGGGACTTTGACCAAGGTGCATTGAGAACACCTATGCCAGGCCTGTGCTGTGGGGTAGTGAGAGTTCAGGGGACTGTGTATGCTCTACCAGTAAATCCTGTGTTAATAGATGTACCATGTGGCACTAGCGGTGTAAGTCTATGACTGTGATCCCCTCCATGCATGATAAAGCCTATGATAAAGGTCCTGTAAAAATAAAGTGCACATGCCATAATTTAGCCCCAATCTGGAAACATTCATGAAACCACTTCTGAACTTTGTTCAAATCTGTTAGACTTAATCATGTCAACAGCAGTCACATTCTTTGGAACATATCAAAGATCACCTACAACGTTCTGGATCTGCCCAAACATTGAACATCTTGATGAAGCATATACAAAATCACTCTTGACCACGTGAGGAAAATGCTTTCTAAATTTTGTCAAACTAATTGCATTTAATTTAGACAAGATACAAGATGCATTAGAAAAGTTAAACAAAATAATAGATTTTGAGCAAAAAACAACTTGTGGCCTTTGCAGGAAAATGAAATTTATTTTGAAGTTGCACTGGCCACAGTGATTTGGTATAAACTGTTCATTGTTATTACTAATATTAGCAAAAGCTTTACAAAAAACCTCTTGCTTAGCTAAGTTTCACTTTTGAAAATAATAAATTTTTTAATTTTAGAGAAAATAGTTTTTCTAAATCAAAAGGTTTTTGACAAAGATGTCATTCAATAAAATATAAAGAAATTAGAGCAAAGAAACAAAGGTTTTACATAAATTTCATAAATAAGAAGATTCCTGTACAAATAAACATCAAACTAATTGCCATAGAACATGTTTTCTGGCCATGATAGATTAAGATATAGCTCAAGTGAAGAGCGATCTGAACAAATTGATTAGCATACTTCCAGTTTTGGTTTTCTTTGTAATGTCCGAGCATTGAAAATTTAGAAGAAAAACTTAAGGAATATTCTAGGGACCTATGTTTCTCTAGAAATGTAGATAATGAAAATGGCAATATAACTGACAACTATTTATATGGTAAAATGAAAAATTTTGTAATAATAATTTATCATATGCATTATAATTTTTGAACATGATGGTATATCATTATAATGCTATATGGGAATAGAGATAAGAATAATGGTTACTCATAATGGAAAATAATATGAAAAAGAATATGTATATATATAACTGAATATATATGTGTTTATGTATAACTGAATTACTTTGCTGTGTACCAGAAACTAACACAACATTGCAAATTAACTATACTACTTAGGTTTCCATCGAAATCTTCCAGACTCTATCCTTGAGGCTGCCTAACATTTTTGTCAGTTGCCTGGCTTAAGAAATTTAGGGCTGGCCCATTGGGATGCCATATAGATTTTTAAAAGTCTAAGGAGAGTACAGGAATATTTATATGAATTTATGACTAATACATTTAAATTCTGCCATCATCATCTTTCAAGCAGAACTTGAGAACACAGATTCTAGAAATAGAAGGTCTGGATTCAAATGCTGATCTGCCTCTTTTTTAGCTGTAGGACACTGGGAAAGTTATTTGACTGATCTCTCTGAGTTTTCTCATCTGTAAAATGGGAATAATTATAAACTTTATGTCTTAGGGTTACTTTGAAGATTAGTTGATTTAATACATGCAGAGTGCTTAGAACAGTGCCTGGCAGAAAGTAATTGGTCACTTATTCTTTGCTTAATGATGCAGAAATCTAGGACTTTGAGCCAAACATTTTGAGCAAATCCAAAGCTATTTTTTTACCCCCACCTGGAGTGAAATACAAGTCAGTATTCTTAACTTGCATACTGGAATGTAAATCTTGCTCCCTAAATGCTCATTCCTGAGGCTCTTCAAGGTCCTTGCCATCTCACCATGACTCCTGCTTCTGAGTTTTCACTCACGTTGTGAGCCTTGTTAAAACAACAACAGCAATAGCGACAAAACTGTCCTTTCCCATTGCAAAAGTAATACATCTGCTTTGAGAAACTTTGGAAAATAACATTTGTCCGTAATCTCAGCAGCCAGATATGCCAATTTTAATACTGCTCTTTATGTTCTCTTAATCTTTTTTCTATGCATATGTGTATATAATTACCAAACTATCATTACACTGTAAGTACTGGTTTGTAATCAGTCTTTTCACTTAACAGTGTATTGAGAATATCTTTATATGTTATTAAATATTCTTTCATTACATCATTTAAATGGCTGTGTTGTATTCCATTATATGGATGCACAGTTTTCATAACTTACTTTTTTTTTTTTTTTGCGGTACGCGGGCCTCTCACTGTTGCGGCCTCTCCTGTTGCGGAGCACAGGCTCTGGACGCGCAGGCTCAGCGGCCATGGCTCACGGGCCCAGCCGCGCCGCGGCATGTGGGATCCTCCCGGACCGGGGCGCGAACCCGTGTCCCCTGCATCGGCAGGCGGACGCTCAACCACTGCGCTACCAGGGAAGCCCCATAACTTACTTTTATCTGTCCCTTGTAATTAGACATTAAGAAAGAATAAGTTGTTTTCTGTTTTGTTTTTTTTTTGCTATTATAGTTGAGACAGAGGAGAAGAGGCCCTGGTTTGGTACTATCAGCACCTGATGTTGCTATAAGCTGGCCCGGCACAGCTAGGCCTTGGTGTTTTCCTGATGAACATAAATAATTTCATAGAACACTCACATCAGATAAGGCTACTATGTGATTGTGATAAATCAAAACAAAACAAGACCACTTCTTTTTTTAGGTTTTATTCTTGTCTTTATTTATTTATTTTATTGAAGAATAATTCATTTACAATGTTGTGTTAGTTCCTTCTGTACATCAAAGTGATTCAGTTATACATATATATGTATATATATATTCTTTTCCATTATGGTTTATTATGGGATATTGAATGTAGTTCCCCATGCCATACAGTAGGAGCTTGTTGTTTATCTATTTTTTTTTTTTTTTTTTTTTTGTGGTACGCAGGCCTTCACTGTTGTGGCCTCTCCTGTTGTGGAGCACAGGCTCCAGACGCGCAGGCTCAGCGGCCACGGCTCACGGGCCCAGCTGCTCCGCAGCATGTGGGATCTTCCTGGACCGGGGCACAAACCCGTGTCCCCTGCATTGGCAGGTAGACTCTCAACCACTGCACCACCAGGGAAGCCCTGTTTATCTATTTTATATATAGTAGTTTGTACCTGCTAATCCCCAAATCCTAATTTATCCCTCCCTCTCCCCCTTTCCCCTTTGGTAACCACAAGTTTGTTTTCTATGTCTGTGAGTCTATTTCTGTTTTGTAAGTAAGTTCATTTGTATCATATTTTACATTCCACATATAAGTAATATCATGTGATATTTGTCTTTTTCTGTCTGACTTCACTCAATATGACTATTTCTAGGTTCATCCATGTTGCTGCAAATGGCATTATTTCATTCTTTTTTATGCTTGAGTAGTATTCCATTGTATACATCTACCACACCTTCTTTATCCATTCATCTGTTGATGGATATTTAGGTTGTTTCCATGTCTTGACTATTGTAAATAGGGCTGCTATGAACATAGGGGTGCATGTATATTTTCGAATCAGAGTTTTCTCTGGATATGTGCCCAGGAGTGGGATTGCTGGATCATAGGGCAACTAAAACAAGACCACTTCTTAATCATATCTGAACACAGACAAAACATGTACATTGTCCAAACCACAAAAATGACCAAACATCTCCCTATCCTGGTAAAATATGAGTGTTTGCTGCTTCTTTACCGATATAGCTTTAGCCTCCTTCTAGTCTTCTCTACATCTAGATAAGGCTTATTAAGACAACTCATCATAATTGCTTCTGTCTCTTGATGTCATCTCATATTGTTCAACCATAGGTTTCTGATGATCTTTTGGCTGGAGGGCATTGGGACAGTCATCTTAGTTTTTCAATTATTAGCTGTTTTGTATCTGCAAAAAATATTTCCTGTTAAAACAATAGGTATTTATAAGTGGCACAACCTGGGAGAAATGTTAAACATTCATTTCTATAAATTCCGTAAGTTTTACCCTATATCAATCAAATTATCATAAAGCAATATGTTTGGAGTGTATTACCCTGGGTTCTGTCGGAAATACATACCTTTTCTCTCATTTTACATTATATTTTGACTTTCTTAGGAGTCATATAAAAAGTCATGCTCAAAGGTAGTATACCTTTGTATTTTTTATAAAATGTCTATAGAAGTATACATAAGGGACTTCCCTGGCAGTCCAGTGGTTAAGACTCCATACTCCTGATGCAGGGGGCATGGGTTCGATCCCTGGTCGGGGAACTAAGATCCCACATGCTGAGGAAAGTATATATAATTATTTCATATTACAGTTAAGTGCTAGGAAAAAAAGTAGATCTCCCTTAGTGGTAGTCGTTCTCCATAGAAAGGCTCCAATGAACCATGCTTTCTGATATTCACATGTTTGTGTAGTAGACCCTCCCACAATGAATCCGGCTTGCCCGGGACTTGTGCTAACAAATAGCATATGGCAAAAGTGACACTGTGCTAATCCCAGGCCTACCCTTTAAGAAGACTGGCAGCTTCCACCTGTAGTTTTTTGGAATGCGTCTTTGGGGAGCTCTGAGCCCCCATGTCAGAAGTCCAGTTACCCTGCTGAAGAGGCCACGTGAAGAGACCAAGTGGAGAAGATCGATAGAGAGGGAGAGGCAGAGGCTCCGAGACTACATGGATAGAAAGAGAGCCCCAGCCCTTCCAGAATCCCAGCTGAGTCATTTTCTCAGCTGCCTGACAGGATGTCAGAATTATGGGTGAATCATCTGGAACCCCTCCAGGCCAACTGAGCCCCCAGATGTAGAACACCAGAACCACCAGGTGATGAGCCTAGCCGACCCACAGAATCCTAAGAGTTAATAAAGTGGTTGTTGTTTAAAACCACTAAGTTTTTGATCTGTTACACAGTAACAGATAACTGGATACACCCCCCTTATGATCTGGTAAGACTGTTGCCATTTCTTCTCCTTACCTTACCGTGAGAGCTATGGGATTCATGGAGATTTTCCTTTCCCCCTTCTCTTCCAGAAAACTCAGAGCCCTTTTGTATTCATTTTGAATTTCTTCTCTTTGTTGTTTTGTTTGTTTTTTGTTTTGGTATAATCATCTTCTTTACCTTCGTCATCTCAACTGGCCACTGATTTCCCACTCCTGAGTTGAGTGTTTTTCTCCCTTGTACTTTGTGGCTGATATGCATCCTTGTATTATATTTCACTAAAAATTGTTTCAAATCCTTTGTCAAAGAGGTAAGGTAAAAGCTGAAGATAAATGTATATAGTGAATATGGGGAGGTGAATAGCATTTTGGATATGAGCATGAGTTTGGAGTGGAGATACACATGGCTCTGAATCTTGGCTTTACACCTTACCAGTTGTGAGATCTTGGGCATGTCATTTAACTACTCTCAACCTCAATTTTCTCATCTGTTAAATGGGAATAATAGCTACATGTTACAGTTATACAAAATAAACTGAGACAATGTATGTAAGGCACATCACAGTAGGCACTTGATAAATAATTATTAACAGGTAGAGCAAATTTCTTAAACAACTTAATCAGGATCTAAAAAGATACAACAGCCCAGAACAACAGGCCAAATCTACTAAGGTAAAATTTGTAAGCATAAACTTGATACTAATTTTTAAATCCCAACTCTTCTTTTTATTATCTGTGGCCTAGGACAAGTTACTTAAACTTTTAAAGTCTTAGTTTCCTCACACAATGGTATTTTAAAATAGGGCTTCTTGTTTCCATTTTATATGAGTCCCCCCAAAATGCTACCAACTATCCCAAATTCCAAAGTGATGGGTAAGATCACCAAATCAGGAGCTGAAGAGGAGGTGGTTGAGCAGATTTCCCAACCTTAGCTGACCATACCCCTACCCCAAGGGGAAGGCTGGTAATTAGAAGAGGATGTTTGGAGAGAACAGTCATTGTCAGTATCCTGTGAGGTCTTACCCCCAGTGTGGGTCCCTCTCAGGCATTACATTTCATTTCATGTGTCTTTTTATTTTATTTTATTTATTTTTGGCTGTGTTGGGTGTTCGTTGCTGTGCACAGGCTTTCTCTAGTTGCAAGGAGCGGGGGCTACTCTTAGGTGCGGTGAGCAGGCTTCTCATTGTGGTGGCTTCTCTTATTGCAGAGTACGGGCTCTAGGCGTGTGGTCTTCAGTAGTTGTGGCTCGTGGGCTGTAGGGTTCAGGCTCAGTAGTTGTGGCTCATGGGCTCTAGAGCACAGGCTCGGTAGTTGTGGCGCACGGGCTTAGTTGCTCCGTGGCATGTGGTATCTTCCCGGACCAGGGCTCGAACCCGTGTTCCCTGCATTGGCAGGTGGATTCTTAACCACTGCACCACCAGAGAAGTCCTCATGTGTCTTTATTCTCCTTTAATCTGGCCAGTTCTTCAGCAGTTTTTGTCTTTCATGACCTTGACACTTTTAAGGTTATAGGTCATTTATTTTGCATCACACCCCTCAATTTGAGTTTATTGGACGTTTCCTCATGATTAGTTGAAAAATTTGCATTCTTAGCAGGAATATTTCACCACTGATGCTGTGCTCTTCTTCATACACCACATCAAGAGGCACGTGGTGTCAGTTTGTCCCATTGTTGTTTATGTTAACTTTGATCGCTTGCATAAGGTGGTGTCTGCCAGATTTCTCCACTATAAAGTGACAATTTTCCCATTTGTAATGAATAACTATTTTGAAGGGAGCTATTTTTTTTTGCGGTACGTGGGCCTCTCACTGTTGTGGCCTCTCCCGTTGCGGAGTACAGGCTCTGGATGCACAGGCTCAGCGGCCATGGCTCACGGGCCCAGCCGCTCCGTGGCACGTGGGACCTTCCCGGACCGGGGCACGAACCCGTGTCCCCTGCATCGGCAGGCGGACTCTCAACTACTGTGCCACCAGGGAAGCCCAAGGGAGCTATTTTGAGACACTATAAATCTCCTTCTCCTCATTAAACTTTCACCAACTATATTTAGCATCCACTGATGATTCTTGCCTGGATCAATTAGTGTTATAATGATTGTAAAGTGAAAAGTTGGAAGCCAATTTTATGTGGCACTGGATATTTTATTTACTGTACTAAGACTGTTTCAGAAGGCTAAAAAGTAGGTTTCTTATTTTCTAAGAGTGACCACAAAAGTCACAGGATTTGCCTTAGATTTCATCCCTACAGAACCGGTTTGAATGGAACGTGGAGAAAAGAAAGACAGTAGTTTTTCCAATTATGATTTATGAAGTCCCACCTTATCAGTGTATCAGCCATACTCATATCTAACATGAAATAATAATAGTGCCTACTCCATACATTGTTGAGTCAAGTGAGATAATGCAAATAAAACAATAAGCACCTGCTGGTATACACACCTGTTTGTATTGTGACTTTGCTTCTCCTCCTAACAAGAAGTGAAGTCTGTTTATCTACCACCTTTAGTCTGAGCTGGCTTGTTTCTCATTTTGGCCAAGAGAATGTGGGAGAGCTGTCATTGTGGGAGTTCTGAGCCTAGGTTTTAAAAGGCCTTGCAGTTTCTGCTCTCGCTTTCTTGCTGTCCCGACACTATTGGTAAAGTAGTCTAGATCCCTTGGGGACAAGAGACTGTGTGGAGATACCTGGAGGTGACAGCCAGGACAACTACTAGACACCTGAGTGAAGCCATCTTAGACCACCCAGCTCAGTAGAGCTGCCAGATGATCACAGCTGTGTGATTCCACGTATGCCCAGAAAAAGAATCACACAGCTGAGCTCAGCTGTTACTGTTGACCCTCAGAATTGATGGACCTTGGAAAAGAGAAGATGTGGCCAAGAGGGGTGGGGAGGTGAGGTGAAGGCTGTTGGAAGGGCACTTGAGGTGGAATGAAGAGTGATTGTGTTTGAGGGTATGGGCCTAAAGGGTAGGACTAGGGCCAAGAGGTAGATGGCACAGAAGTAAGATTTTTTTTTTAATATACAGAAGAACTTTGAGCAGAATTTCCCTAAAATGATATAAACTTCCTTTGAAAGTTTTGAGTTTACTATCACTGGAGGAATTTTTTAAAAAGATTGGATGACCTTTAGATGTCAGGGTGATGTAGAAGGGATAGAGTCAAGTCTCGCATGATTCCCTTACACCTTTATAGTTCTTGGATTCTGAGAAAATTTCTCTGCACATCAGTTTGGCCTGGTAGTTCTGAAAATGCTTTCCTTTTACTATTCACTGTGGTAACACTTTAACAGTTTTCTACAAGTTTACAGCAACAAAGATGATTCATTGCAAACATCTGTCAAAGCTATTGCTTTTTTGTCCTTTTGGTTTATAAAACTGCAGAGTTTGAGCTCCTGAACAAACTCCTGGCTTCTTCTGAGTCCCTTAGAATTTTATAAATTGTAATAATTAAAAAAATTCTAAGACACCCATTTTTTTTTACACATTAACATCTCTGAAATCAGGATGTGTCTGCATTCACCATCAGCCAGGTGGCAGTTATGACATAGATGTAATATCAGTAATTATGGTCATAGCTTTTCAAATTGTCACCACTTCAACTGAGTTAAAGGCATTATTGGTACCATATGTATTGAATGTAATTGATGTATAGACTGACAGAGTAGTAGAGAATCACAGAGACAATTGGGAAGTGATTTTCTCTCATTGTAATTTATAAAATAATGACGGCAATTGACGGCATCAACTGATACTGATGAGATACAATAGCTATTAACTTAGCTAACCTGTATTGGTGCTTACTGTGTGTTGACTAGGCATGGTATGAAGGGTTTTACATGGATTATCTCAGTTTACTCTTCACTAGAACTCTACAAGGTAAGTATGTTTATTATCCACATTTTTACAAATGAGGAAATTGAGGCTCAGAGAAACTAACGTTCCCAGGGTTTTGCCCTTACTAAGGGATGGAGGCAGGATTCAAACAGGCAGTCTAGCCTTAGAGCAAAGGTTTTATTTATTTATTAATTTAATTTATTCATTTATTTAAGCCAAATCTATTTATTTATTATTTTTGGCTGCACTGGGTCTTCATTGCTGCTCGCTGGGGCTACTCTTTTGTTTTTTTTTTGATTGCGGTACGCGGGCCTCTCACTGTTGTGGCCTCTCCCGTTGCGGAGCACAGGCTCCAGACGCGCAGGCTCAGCGGCCGTGGCTCACGGGCCCAGCCGCGCCGCAGCATGTGGTATCCTCCCGGACCAGGGCATGAACCCGTGTCCCCTGCATCGGCAGAAGGACTCTCAACCACTGCGCCACCAGGGAAGCCCTGGGGCTACTCTTTGTTGCGGTGCGCAGGCTTCTCATTGAGGTGGCTTCTCTTGTTGCGGAGCACAGGCTCTAGGTGCATGGGTTTCAGTAGTTGTGGCACGCGGGCTCAGTAGTGGCACGCAGGCTCAGTAATTGCAGCGCACGGGCTCTAGAGCGCAGGCTCAGTAGTTGTGGGGCACGGGCTTAGTTGCCCCGCAGCATGTGGGATCTTCCCGGACCAGGGATCGAGCCCATGTCACCTGCATTGGCAGGCAAATTTTTAACCACTGCACCATCAGGGAAGTCCCAGAGCAAGGGTTTTAAAGCACTACATTGAACTGCTTCACACTAGCAGTAACATTTTTTTGTTTTTTGGCCCATTTCATATGCTCTCTTATTTTGAAATTTCTTTTTTATGTGTTTTGTCTCCCCATCTAGACCTTAAGGATCATAAAGTCAAGAATCTTTTTTCTTTTTTATCTCACATTTGGGTCTTTAACATCCTGGCACTGGGCCTAGTTAATGCTTATTAAATGTCCAAGGACAGGATAGAATTTTACACTCTGTGTTCAGACTTGATCTTAGGTTACAGCCTTCCTCTGGGGGGTTATGTCAAGGCTAATTTAGTTGCAAAACACATAGACTATAGTGGAATTGTGTCCTTTTTTGTTAGTGTAGTATCCAAGGCCTTCACCTGGGGAATCTCTCATGAGATGGCAGCTTTTGGGGAGTTCATGCTGTGTTCCCCTCCTTGGTTGCCCCAGAAGAGAGTTCTTTCCTCCCTAACACTTTGCAGCTGGAGCAGGTGGCCTTAGACTTGACCTTACAGCTTCTCCTACCTGGAGCCTTAAGTCTGGAGCAAACGATGCAAAGGTAAGAGGTCATTAAGATTCATTAAGGGTACCTTCAGAGGCTAGCAGTGTTGCATAGTAGTGGTAAAGGTGTTCTGGCCAGACTATCCTTGTTAAAAGACAATTGTTGGGCCACTGGACATTCCAACGATGCCTCAGTTCCTATCCATCTTCTCAGTTTGGTTCTATAGCCTCTTTTCTATTCATTGAACCCCTGACATATTTCCTTTTTTTCCTTAAGATAATTACAGTTAGTTTCTGTTGTCTGCAGTCAAGAAATGCTACTGATCCCTTCAATCAAGATGGCTTCAGGCAAGGTAAATTTATTAGAGGGATACAGAGGTGTCTCATGAAACAATTCAGACGGGTCTTCCTTGACCACCCTGTATAAAATAGTTCCCATCCCCATTGCCACTCTCCATCCTCTTATTTTGCTTTACTTTTCCTCGTAGCATTTACCATCTCCAGACATAGCATCCATTTGTTCATTGCTTTCACTGGACTGTCAGTCCATGAGAGCAGGGACTTTGATGGCTCACTGCTATTTCCCCAGCACCTGGCACATTGCTGAATGAATACTTAAATAAATGAAAGAGAACCGAGGCTCATAAGGGACTGCAGTTGAAAACTGGAAAACGATTGGGACCTGGGGCAGTTTCTCTCCTAGGGGTCAGTCTGTAGGGCCACATGTTTGTTCATCTTTACCTTTCTCTTCCCATCTGCTTTTTGGCTTCTCCCTACAGACTAAGATGGAGGGAGGGAGGAATAGAGAAACAAGATGGTTTAAACCAGAGGTTTCTAAACCTAGTGGCTCATTAGAATCATTACAGGATCATTTTAAAAACATTGATTCCTGGGTCTCACTCAAGACCCCCTGTATCAAATTTCCACAAATGAGGCTCTGAGATCTGTAGTTTTAACATCCATATTTAGACAGCTAGGCACTGAATTATAGATGGGTCTCTGAGAACCTCTGCTTTAAACAAATCAAGCTTTCCCCAAAATATTTAGAGTTGACATCTTCAACAAAAGTTTACTGAGAATACCTAATAGGAGCCAGGCATTGGTGTAGGTGCTAAGAGTCTGTAGGAAAGAAAACTAAAGTCTCTGACTTTCTTGTGGTTAATCTCATACACAGGAAAAGCAAGGGAAATGTCTTCTTTCTTTATTCATTCCATTTCACAAGTATCTTGAAAACAGATTGGTACTATTATTGTAAGGGTAGGGTCCTAGTTGAGATATCAAAAGACCTAATTTCTAATCTTGCCTCTGCCACCTACAGGCTTTGTCTTCTTGGGCATGTCATGTCCCTACTCTGAGCCTTAGTTTCCTCAACAAAAAATTGGGATAGTATCCTCTCTGTGTACCTCTCGGAGAGTTATAACAATTAGAAGAAATAATGCAAAAATGTTTTGAAAATTACACAAATGTCAGCTACTGTGTTTTTTCCACAGATCGTATAGTTTCTATACATTGTTTAGAACACTTTGGTTGTGTGTTCCCAGCAGTCACAATAACAGAAAAATAGTGTTCCAAAGTTAATAATGTCCTTTTATGATTGGACTTATCTACCACCTGGTCTGAGTTAAGCACATTATAAACATTATATCACCTTGAATTTCTATAACACTTATTACTGGTATCATATTTGGTAATATCTATATTGCTCTTTAATGACTTTCCTTGTTAACTTGTTTTTCCAGCCTCCTCATAAAATCTTCAATCACAGGCCCGTTTTGTGCTTGCCATGTGTTCTCCAAGGAGCCGGGTATAAAGATGGGAAGTTGGTGCTCCATAAATACCTGTTGATGGAATAACTGAATGGATAAGGTTATTTTTATGATAACAGAGTGTGTGCCCTGTTTGTTATCATCAGCCATAGGAGTAGGGAGGCAGGAAATGAGGAGAGACTGTAGTTAATGCCTGCATTAAAGTCTTTTTCTTTGTTTCCTCCCTCTCACTTTTTATGGAATCTGAGAGAGATGGCTGACGGAATGTGGGTGGGAATAGATGGATCTGACAGGGACTAGTGTTTTAAGGCTGCATCTATCTGTTCTGCTAAAGGATTGATCTGAGTAGTGTACAATGGGGAAGGTATTGGAATATATGAATTTTATAGTACATGTTAAAGTGGAACTTATGACAGACAAAACTCTTGGGATTGTAAGAATTAAAACGCAATAAAGTTGGGTAATGCTTAGACCAAAATATTAATACAACTCTGCACTATGTCACATCTTTTCTCTAAATTTGCAACGTCTTACATCTTTTTTTTTTTTTTTTTTTTTTGCGGTACACGGGCCTCTCACTGTTGTGGCCTCTCCCGTTGCGGATCTTCTCAGACTGGGGCACGAACCCATGTCCCCTGCATCAGCAGGCGGACTCTCAACCACTGCACCACCAGGGAAGCCCACAATGTCGTACATCTTGATTGACAAGATCTCATAATCTATTTGAGGAAGAGTAGGTAGAGAGATACCGAAACATTTTTTTTAACGAATGGGTAAACTAAGTCATAGCCAAGGCAAGTGGCTTAATCCTTGGGATTTATCAAACATGGTTATTAAAAATTGAATCCATTTTATCTAATTTAGAATATTCGGAGGCTTTAATTTCTAAATCTAGCTGCTTATGTGGAAAAAATGTATAGTAATGAGCTTTGAATGCAATAGCATTCATCAATTCATTTACTTTAATGGGGTAATTATTCTGAATTTTATAATAATGAACAAAATGTAGGTAATTTTTGTGGTTAGGCAAGTTAGAAAAAAAAAAAAGATAGATATTTGCACCTTTTGGTTGGTTAAAATCTATCTCCCTGCATGTGAGCACCTGCTAGGAGATATAATGGTCATTATGATCTTGATAATCTGAATGCTCATCTTTGCATTTTTGCAGTTTACATTTGGGAGTTTAAATAAATAAGATCTGCTTTCTATAAAGGAAAGCCTACATTTGAATTAGGCAAGATATGATGAGTTCTTGCTGGACTTGGATGTATTTATTCATTGGCAAGAGCAACCTGCATTGTGCAATCAGTTAATGGTCACAGGACATAGCTTAGGGGCAGAGAATTAAAATACCTGTCTTGCATGTACACACTGCTATATTTAAAATAGATAACCAACTAGGAACTACTATACAGCACAGGGGACTCTGCTCAATACTCTGTAATAACCTAAATGGGAAAAGAATTTGAAAAAGAATGGATACATGTATATGTATAACTGAATCACTATGTTATACACCTGAAACTAACACAACATTATTAATCAACTATACTCCCATATACAATAAAAAAAACTAAACATTGTTTTCATTTTGATATAGGTTTTTCTACATACTGTTAAATGATATATATGTGTATATACATATACAAAGACACATATTTAAATAAAAACATATCATATTGTATACAAAACAACCCCCAAAAAACCTGTCTTGGCCCAAACTCTTTATTACACTTTTGATTAGGAGCTTTTCCTGTGGTTAGCAGGCTCCTCTCGCATTCCCCAACCCCAAAGAAGGGCAGGTTAGGGCCTCCCTTTTCTAGCCTGTCAGACTCCCCCAGACCAAACCCTTGGACCACTATGTGGAAAAATAGAACTGTCCACGAAGGGTCTGGTATATCACAGAAACAAATCACAATGTAGGAGGAGCAAAGATTCTGTTAACTTGAATGTACCCCTCAAAGCCCAGTGGAAGGGGCTTCCGGTTTTAGGCTTTCCCAACCATAGCGTCCTTCAGGGAGGCTCCCTTCATTTCTGACCTGTGTCTCTCCCTCCTCCTGTTCTCCATATTTCAAACTCCCAGGAAAGAGCCACCATTTCCCCACAGGTTTAGCCCAGAGTTTAGCTGATTACATTCTTTTGACTCTAGGTCTCCCTTTGACAGATGAGTGGGCGGAGTTTGGCAATACATCCCACTGCATCTAAGAAAAAGATTTCTAAGTTGTAAAGTGCTATAAAATATAATAATTATTATTACCTTCAACATTCCAAATTAATTTACTGTTTGTCTACCCAGATGTGAGATAGAAGGGAGGTGATGAAAAATCTTGAAAATAACAATAGATGAATCTTTTGGCCAGGGAAATGTCTATCAAACAGCAGTTATTAAATATATATGGTATCCAGAGATTTGTGTATGAGGCCAGTAGGAAGATTTATTTATTCATCGTATATTTACCGAGTGCCTTTAACCAGTGTCTGGAAACAGTGGATAGTAATGTGTTTATAATCTAATAGAGGAGGTTGCTTTAACATACATAAATATTAGATAATAAAATAGAATCTCACAGACAAATACATAACTATCTCTCCATCTTAAAACTTTGCGTGGCTCCTCAAATTAAGTAAAAGTTTCTTAGTTTGGCATTTAAGCCTTCTAAGTTTTTGCTCTGTCCTATCTTTCTGTTTGTCTGTTTGTTTGTTTGATGTATCTCTATAGAAGCATTGTCCAATAGGAATATAATGCAAGCCACATATGCAGTTTTATTTTTCTTTGTAGTCATATTTGAAAAGTAAAAAGAAACAAGTGGATTAATTTTAATAATGTATTTTGTTTAACCAATATATCCAAAATATTATCGTGTTAACATATAATCAGTATTTTAAAACTACAGAGATATTTTATGTTTTTTGTAGTAAATTTTCAAAATTTGGTGTGTATATTACACTTACGGCACATCTCAATTCAGACTAGCCACACTGCAAGCTCTCAAAAGCCACATGTGGGGCTTCCCTGTTGGCGCAGTGGTTGAGAGTCCGCCTACCGATGCAGGGGACACGGGTTCGTGCCCCAGTCCGGGAAGATCCCACATGTCGCGGAGCGGCTGTTCCCGTGAGCCATGGCCGCTGAGCCTGCGCGTCCGGAGCCTGTGCTCCGCAGCGGGAGAGGCCACAACAGTGAGAGTCCCGCGTACCTCAAAAAAAAAAAAAAAAAAGCCACATATGGCTAGTGGCTACTGTACTGGACAGCTCAGGTAATCTGTATCCAGGTTATCCCATGTTTTGTATACATGACCTGTATTGCCTCTTTTCCTTTGTGCCTGCCTACCATGTGGACTTTTCCCACTCAGATAGAAATGTTTTTTCTCTACATATAATAGATACCACACTCTACTGTGGCTTTTTGAATATTTGTGTTCTCCCCCCTCCCCCTACCATAAGAGACTTCCCAGTCTCAATCCTCTCCCCATAGGGTTCCTCCTGTCTTAAGAGGTAGCCGTTAACCTCCTTTTTATGGTAACTATTTCCTTCCTCTTCTTTACTGTTTCAGCACCTAAGTATGCATTCTTTATTCATGTCATTTATAAAAATGGAATAATACATTATATATTCTTTCGAGAGTGGTTTCTTTTTCTTAACATTATATTTTAAGATTCATCTATATTATTGCATGTAGTTTGTTCATTTCTCTGTTATATTCTCTGTCTATTATTATATGACAATTTATCCATTTTGTTGTTGATAGAGGACATTGGGTTGTTTACAGTTTTTAGCTATAACAACGGTACTGCTGTTAACATTCTTGCACATGCATCTTGGTGCACATGAGCTTTTCTTAGGGTATATACCAGGAAGTGACATGCTTGGTCATGTACAGGCCTGTGTTCTTAGTCATGACCAGGCCTCTGTACTTTAGTAGATAAGGCCAAACAATGTTTCCAAACTGCTCTATTAATTTACTCTCCCTATAGTAAAGTGAAAAATTCCTGTTGCTCTACTCTTAGTGAGAACACTTGTAATTGTCAGTCTCTTTCATTTTAGCCATTCTGGTCTGTGGTGTAGTGTTATCTTGCTGCGGTTCAAATTTCCCTGTTCTCTTATAAGATTGACACTTTTTCACAGGTTTACTGGTTATTTGGATTTCTTCCTCGGTAATTTGCCTGTTCATTTCTTTTTCTTATGACTGTAGTTCTTTATATATCCTGGATACAAGACTTCTCTTGGTTCTATATACTGTAAATTTTTTTAAGCTTTATTGAGCTATAACTGACATACAGCTCTGTACAAATTTAAGGTGTACAGCATAATGCTGTAATTTCTTATTTGATTCTGAGGCTTGCTTTTTAGCTCTTTTAACGGTGTCATTTGATGAAACCAGGTCTTAAATATTAATGTAGTCAATTTATCAGTTTTTCTATTATAATTAGTGCTTTTGGATTAATTAAAAAAGTCTGTCCCCTACTCTTGAGGTCATGGATATTTGCTCCTATTTCATCTTTTAAAAGCTTTATTGTTTTGCCTTTCAAATTTATGTCTAATATCCACCTGGAATTTTGGTGTGTAATGTAAAGAGACCAATTTCATTTTTTTTCTTTCAAATGGAAATCTATTTGTCCCAGCACCAATTATTGAAAACCATCCTTTAGGCATTGCTCTGCATCCCCGTCATGACAACGTAAATCAAACTTTCATGTACAGATGAGACTTTCTGGGCTCTTTATTCTTTTTTTTTTTTTTTAAATATATCAGAGGTTGGCCAACTGCATCGGTCTCCTGGGGGAGGGGCTGGCAAGGCTCAGACCTATTGTTGGGAGTGGCTGTTGCTACTGAAGCCTTGGCGCATCTCTGGGCTCTTCATTCTGTTTTATTGGTATATTGGTGCATCCTTGATCCAATACCACACTGCCTTAATGACTATGGCTTTATAATAAAGCTTGATATCTGGTTGCACAAGTCTTCCTCCTCTTCCTCATATATACTTGTTTTATTTCCTCCTCTTCCTCATGTATACTTGTCTTTGCTCTTCCGTAAACTTAAATTAGCTCGTTAAGTTTCTCTCTCTTTCACACACACACACACACACACACACACATGCACACACAGAAATCTACTGAAATTTATCTGGAATTGCACTGGGTCTACAGATTAATTTGGGGAGGCTTGACATCTTTCAGTATGGAATCTTTCAATCTGTGAACGTGTTATTATCTCTTATTTGTTTAGGTCTTGTTCAGTGTTTTTAAAATGTTTCCTTCATATAGGTCTTGCACTTCTTTGATTTATTCCTAGATATCTGATATTGGTTTGAGGGTATTGTAAGCTTCAAATTCTCTAACTTAAAGAAAATTCAATTCTCTTTTTTTCCTGGAATATAGAAATAAGTATTTTTTAAGAATACTATTTTTGTGTCTATTAAGCTTGTTAAACTCTTATTAATTGTAACAATTTATTTGCAAATTCTTTTGGATTTGCCACAAACATAATATTGATATTATCTATGAAAAATAACAATTTTGTTTCTTCCTGTTCAATCTTTAGTCGGTTATTTTTGCCTTACTCCGTTGGCTACGGACATTCGGGGCAAAAACGGGCATTCTTGTCAGTAGTACACTTTTAATCATACTAAGCCCTTCTGCCTCAAGCCAACAGCGTGTTAACTGTTAGTTCCCAGCTGGAGGGTACGAGTGAGACGCCTACGCTCTCCTTTCAGCGTCCGCAGCGAATTAAGGCAGAGAGAACTCCTCCCTCAAGCTAAGCTCATCCGAAAAAGAAGCCTGCAGGCGCCTCTGGTTGCTGTGCAACGGCGTTGTCCTGACCCGGAGTAGGTGCCGACGGGTTAGAAACACATGCCGCCTCTTCCGTCTTCCGGGACTACATCCCCCACAATGCCGCACGTCGCGGGCGGCTGGTGTCCGAAGTGGGGGAAGGGCCGGGCCAGGAGGCGGAGCGGAAGCGGAGTGCGAGGGACGAGAGGAGTATAATCTCCACCAGCTGAGAACCAGCCTTATCCCTGATTCCCAGCCCCGGCCTTTCTCCATCCCGACCTGGAGGCTGTTTCGCAGGCGCAGGAGGCTGTTGACGCCCGCTAATCGGCTTTCGCTGCGGCGCCCCGGCTTGGAAGCCCGTTGGCGTCGGCGGCGGTGACGAGAAGCCCACAAACAAGGTAATGGGGAGAGGGCGAGAAGGAAGGCGTCTCCGCTCGCCCTGTCCGCGTCTCTGGCTGAGCCCCTTGGGCCGGCGGCCGCCCCTCCTCTGCCGCGCTCTGCACCGGTCCGCACGCCGCCCCATCGGGGCCGCTGCCGCCGGGCGTCCACGGAGCCCCGGCTCGGCCCCTGGCCCGCAGCCCCCGGCCACGGCCGGGGAGGCTCTTTGTCCCTGTTCCTCCGGGTCTGACAGCCGCGCCCCCTTGGCCCCGGGCGGAGAACCGAGCGTGGCTCGGGCTGCGTGGTCCGAGCAGGGCGGGCTCGGTCCCGTGGCCGCTGGCGCTGGGGAGTGACTGACCTGAGCTGGGGGTATGGAGAGCCCGCGAGCCAGCCGCACTCACTTCTCTTTCTGTTTCTGACAGCTCAGTTCTCTTCTGCTTTGAGAGAGAGAAAATCAAATGCCCTTTTTAGATTTCCTTTTCAAAACTCATCTCCTGGGTGACTGGTAAGGATGAACTTAAACAGCTGTGTCGACTGCGGCTTATACTCTCGCAAGCCTTAAGACAGCCGGGGTTCCAATCCCGCTCGACGCACTGCCTGGCTTTAATGACCTTGGTTAATTAAAGGCTCTAAGCCTGAATTTTCCCACTAAATGGTGGTAACAGTACACACCTTTAAGATGCTAGAATAAGAAGTAATATGCTTACAACGCCATGAATTCTTCGCTTGACGAAAAAATTCTTTTGAGTATGATACATTAGCTATACTGAAGTGGCCCCTAGATTGGTGAGTTTTGTGTTTTTCCTTGTTTAATCGTTAGCACTCTAGGTTGTGTGTTCTTCACTTTATATATACCTTGTTCGCCTTAAACCTAAGCAAAGAATTCTTTAAAATATGCTGTCTTCTCAATTTCCGCTGTTTTAAGATGGCTGAGAATGTTCTTAGGAAATTGATGACTTTGCTTTTCTGTGGATCAGCTTTAGGTTCAAGGACTTACCCCACCCCCAGCTGTGTCCTGTAGGGGATCCTTAGAGGAGCTTAAGTGTTTATTCTGGCAGAATAAGCATTTAGGTATGCTGCAGTCCTGACGTGGGGCTTAACCATCTTTACCCTATGTCAACTTTTTTTCTTCCTCTCTCTACACTTTCCCACTGTTTAGTAATTTCCTATCTTTGGGATTTGTGTTTCCAAGTTGTAGTTTTTGGTCTCAGGATAAATTGAATGATTGCAATACATTTTATAAGGAATGACTTGAAACATTTCGCATTAGTTCTTCAGTTTCGATTGTTCTTGCAGTGTTTTCTCTGAACTTTAGTGACATAGGTGTTGAGTTTTTCTTCAGGGAAATCATTATGGTCCTTAGTTGAAATTATTTTCAGTTAAAATGTCTGGTCTGTACTACTCTGAGTTCAAGCACTGTTGTGCAGTCTGTGAAATAACATGTTCTGAGTAATGCTATGTAAAGGTACGGTGAGGAAAAGCCAGTGGAGCATGATGAATTTTGTGTAATGTCTTGAGTGACGCATGCATTAAAAAAATACCTTTACAAAGAAAAGGAGAAATCTAATGAATGTATTTCATAAGAATACCAGATAACCAGAGAGTAAATAAGTGAAAAATTTAAACTGTGGGAGATGGCATAATGCGCATAAAGATTTCTGATTCATTTAAAAATGTGTGGCAGAAATACTCGTTTTGAGTAAAAATTTTTCTGTTGGTGATATTTAGTGCTATTTAGGACAGAGAGTAATGGCTGTAGAAATAGGAGGCCTTGGTTCTTGTCCTACCTCTGTCACTATTTATACAACCTTAGTTTCCTTTAGGGTCCTCAATTTCCTTCTCTCTCAAATAGTGAATTGATCTGATTCCAAGGACTCTTCTAACTCAGACTTTGCAATGATAAGTTTTTTTAATGTGGAAAAAAAAATGATGTAAACCCTTTTAGTCATTTATTTGTGTCTTAGGTTTTTTATTTTCCACTCACCTTGAAGAAGGGGATATACACGACAGAACTAGAAAGCTGCCATAAACAGGAATCTCTCCTGACCACTTCATCCCTCTTTCATGAGCTGCACATGTTTTCTCTGCATTTTTAACATGCTTAGTTGTCTTCCTCCCTACTACGTATCTCTTTTTTTTTACTCATAGCCTCTTTATTATGGCTGCTTTTATATAACTTGAGTTTGTCAATCCCTAATTCAACTTCATTGTTTGTTTCTGTGATTTCTTTTACTTTTTGCTCCTACCCCCAACATATTGGTTTTTTTAGGGGCCAATTTTTGTTGGAGGCCTCAGGCAGAGGTGCCCAGTGCTAGTCTAGTTAGCTGTGGAAGGGGACATGGGGTCATGCGGCACAAAACATGATAGGCTGAGGCAGTGGGGAGGTCAGGTTCCGAGGCGGAAATATCTAGTAGTGCGTAATGTATTTTGGAGTAAACTTTTACTGTGACGTAGTGATTGGGTAGTTTACCTTTTGCTCTAACATTCTCTTCTTAACCCTGACTTATTTTACCCATTTTCTTTTATCTGTCTTTATACTCTTCAATGTTGTTGTCTTCTCTTGCCTTTCCCCAATATGCCATCGAAAACTGATCTTATATGTTGAGATGTGATATTTCTGTATCTTAGCTGGAATTTTTTTTTTTTTTTTTTTGCGGTACGCAGGCCTCTCACTGTTGTGGCCTCTCCCGTTGCAGAGCACAGGCTCCGGACGCACAGGCTTAGCGGCCATGGCTCACGGGCCCAGCCGCTCCACGGCATGTGGGATCTTCCCGGACCGGGGCACAAACCTGCGTCCCCTGCATCGGCAGGCGGACTCTCAACCACTGCGCCACCAGGGAAGCCCCTTAGGTGGAATTTTAGTGTACGTTCTCCCAAGGCAGTTCACATTTTAAATCTTAGACCTATTTAGGAGTGGATGCTGTGTCCTATGTTAAATTTTTTCCCCTAGATATTAGCCTCAGGCAATATTATGGAGGGAAAATAGAAAATATTTTAGGAATGAGCCTTTCCTCTGAAATTACATTCAAAGGCAAGTCTGTGGCGTACTTATTTCTTTTTTTGGAGAGAACTCTCTGAACCTCTGCGCTCTAGTGAACATACTGTGTCTTTTTGTAATAAATATCTGCTTTTCCAGCTATAAATTCCTTAGGAGACCAATAGGCAGTGATCCTTCTAGCACCTTTGGCTGAATGAGAGCTTCTGTGCTTGCTAGTTGCTGCTATCGCTGTCGATAGTTACTTTAGCTATAGTCAATGGCACAAAAAGTAGAGCACTGAATGAATGCAAAAATGGGATTTGAAGGAAAGATTTCCAAGGTAGGATTGGCCATCCATTAATTTTTTCAGCCTTCCTATTGCAATGTTTGCATAAAAATATCAATACAAGGAAGTATTTCAAGATAGGCCATGTGAAATGTAGTGTTTTTAATATTTTTGACTGCAACCCGTAGCAAGAGATCTTCTTACCTCAAGACTCCATAGATATGTAACTGTGTGTGCATATCTATGTATGAAAAATATATATATAAAAAATGAAAAAAGGTTCACAAAACAAAATATTGTGTACAACCTACTCTGATGGTTTCTGTTTCATCTTGTTTAAAAAGTGCCAGTTGAAAAGTAGATTCCTGTTCCTTGCTTTTGAAAAAACACTGGAGTCCTGGGCTGACAGTTTGGATGCCTAATTTCCCCCAGTTTTTTGACATTGGGTAGTCGTTATCCTCCTTGTGCTTCCCTTTCCTTGTCTTTAAAATGAGGGTGTTCTAGTTTAAATATACACTGATTCTCCGTCTTTACTTTTCTCTAGTAATAATGTTGTACTAACATATTTGTCTTTAGGTCTTTGGCTAGGGAGAGACCACTGAAAAATTGCTCGGACATCTAGTTGCTTGCTTGCATGTTTGCTGTTTGGCACGTGGCATAATAGAGCTTTCAACAGATCTTTGCTTATGTGTAAATCTTGTAAATGGGAGTGAATACATTAAGACCCGTAACACAGTAAATATACAAATTAAGAAAAAAATTTCCCTATGTTCTTTGTTTTTCTACTTTTGTGTTTTTTAACAAAGAATATTTTAGAGTTTGAAAAATTGTATTTAAAATGCTTAATAACAATTGTAAAGTAACATGCCAGTGGATTGCTATATAGACTTTATTCCTGCCTCATCTTACCATCGCCCTTTTCATAGTAGAAAACGCCCAAAAGAGTATGTTTTCTGTGTAAAGTCCACCATGTCAGGTCATTACTGTTCATATGTTACCGAACAGTGGAACCGGCATTTTCGTAAGAAAGGGGAATACAGAGCTTTCTTTGCTTGTGAGTTTCCTTTTGTTCACTTTGGACGATTTCTCCAAACCAGGCCATTCCATGTGGGGATTAGGATCCCTCTCATTCTCCTGTGTTTGTACTGAGGAGACTAGGAATGAGGAATTTACTCCTCCTCCCAAGATTCTGGTTGGAATTCTAAAGGTTTTAGTTAGAAGGAAATTGGAACCAGACTTTGTACTTCCTCTTCTTTCTCAGATCAGACCTCCTTAGAGGGCCTTCCTTGACCTCATACCTCATATAGACTCCTCACACATTCTCACATCACCCTGTTTATTTTTTCCATAGCAATTTATCACAAGCTGCAATTGGCTTGTTTCTGTGTTTGCTTGTTAACCATCCCGCTCCTACTAAAGCGTGGTCACCAGAATAGCAGGAATCCTGTCTCGTTTCATCTTTTACATTTCCTGTTTCTGGCACATAGTAGGTGCTTTAATAAATATTGTGAATGAATAAGTGAGCAAATGAATGAATAAATCAAGTTCTTTCATGCTTTAAATGAAACTGCACCTAGTAAAGGTTGTGTTTGAATATGGGTCTTTCTGCATACCCCCCACTCTGTTCCTTTTTTTTTTCTGGAAATGTGTTCTTTCTTGTCATTGTATTTATTGATCATGGTGAAGATATCTACATCCAGAAGACCTTGTATTTATCTTTGTTTTACTTCATATTTTTTCTATTGTAGTTTTTTGCCTATGTTTAAAAAAAAAAGATCGAAGGTTTCTTAAATTCTTCTTGTAGCAACTTTGTAATACTTTGATTTATGTGAATCAACATATTTGAACTTTAATATGTGAACTTGATAATTTAAAGAACAAATTACACATCTTCAGAATTTTAAGATCATTGTCCTAAACTGCCATTACTGTTTTCTTGTTACGTTCCTTTAAAGCAAAAAAGAACAAGGTTCATTTAATATTACAATTCATTCAGTACTGACAAACGCAATCCTTCTAATGTGGACGTACAGGAGGTAGTATAGAATAGAGAAAAACCTAAATACTGTGTCAGGACCTGTGTTCAGGACCAGTGCACTTTCTGCCACTAACTCATTGCCTCATTTTAGGCAGGACAGTTAACATCTCTGGCCTTTACTTCTTTCATCTGAAACGTGAGAATACTGAATTAGATTTCTTCTCAGGTCCTTCCAGCCTAGAAATGGATAATTGAAGATACAGTTGTCCCTCGGTATCCGCAGGGCATTGGTTCCAGGTCCACCTCCACCTTTACCACCCCACAGCCATGGATACCAAAATCTATGGGATGCTCAAGTGCCTTATATAAAATGGCATATTATTTGCATATAACTTACACACGTCCTCCTGTGTACTTTAAACCATCTCTAGATTACTTATAATACCTAATACAATGTAAATGCTATGTAAATAGTTGCCGGTGCATGGCACATTCAAGTTTTGCTTTTTGAACTTTCTGGAATTGCTTTTTCTTAAATATTTTCTATCTGCCGTTGGTTCGGTCTGTGGATGATATGCAACCCACCAACTGTAATTTTATCTTGAAATTCCCATCTCCTCTGCCCCTCTACCCCCCAGAAACATTGCAGGGAGGTCATATTGGTGCTTGGGAGATGGTGGGGTTAGGCTCAGGGGTGTGCTTAAATATAAGGCATCTCTGCTGATTCTTCTGCAGGCTGTATGGGAGTTGTGGCTGCAGTGTAGGGCATGTTACTCTTGCCCTTAAAGGACCTGGGACTTAAAGAGACAAGGCTTACACACATGAGAGAGTGATATGATGTGTAAAATCAGTTGGTATAAAGTAATGTGCTGTGCGATGTGAGAGAAGGCCGAAGTGGGCTAGAGTAAGGTTATGAGGTTTTGAAATCCTTCTGGCGCAGGTAGCATTTAAGCAGATGCTCTAGTCTCATTTTAGGCTGTATGGAAGAGGAACTGTTATCAGCAGCGTGCTATCATGTCATCTTTTAGGACTGGGTAATTCTTCAGTGACTACTACCAATGCAGTGTTTCATGTTGTACAAAAATTCTGCAAAGAAATTGTTTTCAAGACTGCAGCCTGACTGCTACTGACTGAATGAGAGGCTGTAAGGAAACATGTCTGGTAAATAAAAATGTTATATTACTGTAGGTATTATTGTAAGTAGATAGGGTAGGGGGTCCCTGGAGGAAGAGAACCAGGCATGGCTTTCTTGACATGAGAGAAGCCATTTTTGGCCTAAGACGTTTTGTGATCTAAGCCTAGCCATAATGCTTGCCCTTGAACAGGTCTCAGTAATTAATGATCTTAAGGGTACAGAAGAATGCAGAAACATTCAAGCAAAGATAATGATATCAGTTGTAAAGGCTCCAAGTTCTGTTTCAGTGGTGAAGATTAGCCTGAAGTGCTCAACTACCAGATCAGCTGGAACCTAAGTGATGACTTTGACCTTTTCTGATCCCTCTAACTTCAATCAAATAAAATGGCTGCCCAAGCCCCTTCCTGAATATGCATATACCCTTAGCTTAAAACTTCCCGGGCTTCCCTGGTGGCGCAGTGGTTGAGAGTCCGCCTGCCGATGCAGGGGACACGGGTTCGTGCCCCGGTCCGGGAAGATCCCACATGCCGCGGAGCGGCTGGGCCCGTGAGCCATGGCCGCTGAGCCTGCGTGTCCGGAGTCTGTGCTCCGCAACGGGAGAGGCCATAACAGTGAGAGGCCCGCGTACCGAAAAATAAATAAATAAAAAGAAATAAATTAAAAAACTTCCCCAATTTTACTGTTCCGAGAGACACTGCTTTGGGAAAGATCCCTCCTTACTTGCTGCAAATAATAATAAATCCTTCCTTCTACTCTTCGGCCTGGTTGTGTCTTTTGGCTCAACACCCATCAAAAGGCGAACCCAGTTTTCGAGTAACATTATTATTGTTATTGAATGAGACAGAGACTGGCTTGATTGGGGGAGATATTTCTGTGAATAGTGGGAAATAAATTTTGTCTTTGGGGACTGGTTTCTGGGAGGGACATGAGAGCTAATCAGGAGTTTTATTTGGGTCTAGTAAAACATCCCCTGTATTAACTCAGGTTACTAAGATTCTTAAGAATTACTGGAATTGCTGTGTAAGTACCTGATGCTAATAATAAATGTTAACATTTATTGACAGTAGTATGAGGTGTCATTTATCCTCACCAGTGTTACATAGGTACTGTTGTCTCCATGATATAAGTGAGGACATTAGGGTATAGGGAGATAAAATAACTTGGTTAAGGTTTTAAAGATAGAATATAGTCACCCCTTTGTATCTGCGGGTTCTGCATCTGTGGATTCAACCGTGGATTGAAAATACTGAAAAAAAAAAGCGAGAAAGTTCCAAAAAGCAAAACTTGAATTTGCTACTATTTATATAACATTTACATTGTATTAGGTGTTATTAGTAATCTAGAAATGATTTAAAGTATATAGGAGGATGTGCATATGTTACATGCAAATACTATGCCACTTTATATGAGGGACTTGAGCATCTGTGGATTTTGGTATCTATTGGGTGTCTTGGAACCAGTCCCCTGCAGATACTGAGGGAGGATTGTACTGTACATAGTTTTATATGGAGATTGATAGAGAGTTCTTTGAGGCTGGAGGTGGGGTAGCAGTGGGAGTGCTACTTTTTGAAGAGGTGACATTTTAGCTAAATACTAAAGGATGAAAAGGAATAAGCCATGGGGAGAGCATTTCAAGCAGGGCAATAGCAGTTGTATAGACCCTGAGTTCAGAAAGAATTTGGTGTTTCACCTAGCTGGGCTGTAGCACAGTGAGCAAGGGGGGAAGTGGTGTGAGATTAGGACAGACAGAGATAAGGGTAGAAGTCAGCTATGCAGAACCTTCGGGATTGTGGTCATATTGCTGAACACAAGTTTGTATGCCGGATGAACAGTGAGGCCAAACTAACCAGAATTCAGAGCTAGGAAAGGTTTATTGCAAGGACCGTGCAAGGAGAATGGGCAGCTCCTGCTCAAAAACCCTGAACTCTGGAATCTTGTGCTTATCACTGTTGTATCTTTTTTTTAAAATTTATTTATTTTTGGCTGCTTTGGTTCTTCGTTGCTGTGTGTGGCTTTCTCTAGTTGCGGCAAGCAGGGGCTACTCTTTGTCGCAGTGCATGGGCTTCTCATTGCGGTGGCTTCTTGTTGCGGAGCACTGGCTCTATACACATGGGATTCAGTAGTCGTGGCATGCGGGATCTGTAGTTGTGACTTGCGGGCTCTAGAGTGAAGGCTCAATAGTTGTGGCGCATGGGCTTAGCTGCTTTGTGGCACGTGGGATTTTCCCAGACCGGGGCTCGAACCTGTGCCCCCTGCATTGGCAGGGGAATTCTTAACTACTGTACCACCAGGGAAACCCGTCACTATTGTATCTTGACTGCTGCTCCTTTGTTTCTGCATTCCCTGCCTTTTGTGAGTATCTGTTTGAATCTCTCGTTTGGAACGCAGGGGAGGCCTAGGAGGCTGCAGCCTTTTCCCTACAAATAAGAAATGGGGGGGGGACATGGAAAGACATTTGTACCCAGGAGGACCCCACAGGGTCCTGCTTGGTTTCAGTAAATAGTTTTAATTTTATTCTAAGTACAGTGGGAAACTCTTGAAGAGTTTTTTATTTTAATTAATTTTTATTGGAGTGTGGTTGATTTACAATGTTGTGTTAGTTTCTGCTGTACAGCAAAGTGAATCAGTTATACATATATCCACTCTTTTTTAGATTCTTTTCCCATGTAGATCATTACAGAGTATTGAGTAGAGTTCCCTGGGCTATATAGTAGGTTCTTATTAGTTACCTATTTTATACATAGTAGTGTGTATATGTCAATCCCAGTCTCCCAATTTATCCCTCCCCTCCTTTCCCCCTTGGTAACGGTAAGTTTGTTTCCTACATCTGTGACTCTGTTTCTGTTTTGTAAATAAATTCACTTGTACCATTTTTTTAGTTTCCACATATAAGCGATACAACACGATATTTGTCTTTCTCGGTCTGACTTACTTCACTCAGTATGACAATCTCTAGGTCCATCTGTGTCACTGCAGATGGCATTATTTCATTCTTTTTTTTGTGGCTGAGTAATATTCCACTGTATATATGTACTACATCTTGATGGACATTTAGGTTGCTTCCATGTCCTGGCTATTGTAAATAGTGCTGCAATGAACATTGGGGTGCATGTATCTTTTTGAATTATTGTTTTCTCTGGATATATGCCCAAGAGTGGGATTGCTGGATCATATGGTAGTTCTATTTTTAGTTTTTTAAGGAACCTCCATACTGTTCTCCATAGTGCGTTGAAGGGTTGTGTATGGTAAAATATATAATATAAAATGTACCATTTTAACCATTTTTAAGTGTGCAGTTCAGTAGCATTAAGTACTTTCACGTTCTTGTGCAGCCATTGATGTCGGCAGATGAGAGGATCTTGGTCCTTGTCCTCTTTGAAGAAAGAATTCCACAGAGAGACATTGTAAAGCAGGCACAGAGTTTATTGGAGGCACTGTATGTGCAAAGAGAACAAAGAAGCAGCTTTTTTAGAGCAGGAGCAAAGTAGAAATACACACCCAGAGAAGAGTGTGGCTATCCTCCCTAATGAGGAGTGCACCAGAAAGATGATTTAAATTCCTTACATGGGGCAGTTCTTCAGGGTTTTTGTTGTCCTCTGGCCAATTATCTTGGCTATTTTCCCACATCTGACCTGTCCCAGGGCCCTATCCAATATGTGTGTGCATCTTTTAGCCAAGATGGGTTCCAGTGTGGAGGACTCTGGGAAAATTTGACAGCACATATTATGGGGGTAGTGCCCCCTCCCTTTTGACCCCTGAGGATCCTTCCTGTGCACGTGCAGCAGGGGAGGTCTCCTTGACCTCAGTAGTGATAGATGTGGTCATCTTATCTCTTTACCCCAGCAGAGCTCAGCTTCTGCCATTAATTTTACCTTGAAGTGTCAGGGAAAACAAACTACAATTTACTCCACTTGACAAACTCCAGCTGCTCAGCCCAGGAGCCCATCTACCTCCTACCTCACCATCACTGCTGTACATCTCCAGAACTTTTTCTTCATCCCGAAGTAAAGCTCTGTACTCTAAACTTTATTTTTGTTTTCTTGTTTTTTTGTGTTTTTAAAAATTAATTAATTAATTAATTTATTTTTGGCTGTGTTGGGTCTTCATTTCTGTGTGAGGGCTTTCTCTAGTTGCGGCAAGCAGGGGCCACTCTTCATTGTGGTGCGCGGGCCTCTCAGTATCGCGGCCTCTCGTTGCAAAGGCTCCAGATGCACAGGCTCAGTAGTTGTGCCTCACGGGCCTAGTTGCTCCGTGGCATGTGGGATCTTCCCAGACCAGGGCTCGAACCCGTGTCCCCTGCATTGGCAGGCAGATTCTCAACCACTGCACCACCAGGGAAGCCCAGTTTTCTTGTTTTTTTTTTGTGCTGTGCCACATGTCATGTGGGATCTTAGTTCCCTGACCAGGGATCCAGCCTGGCCCCCTGCAGTGGGAGTACGGAGTCATAACCACTGGACTGCCAGGGAAGTCCCTGTATTCTAAACTTTAAACCATAACTCTCCATTCTCTCATCCCCCTAGCCACTGGTATCTACCTTTCTACTTTCTATCTCTGTATCTAACTCTTCAGGGCACCTATGTAAGTGGCATCATATAATATTTGTCTTTTTGTGTCTAGCTTCTTTAACTTAGTATCAATATAATATATATACATATATATATAATATTTTTTTGCGGTATGCGGGCCTCTCACTGTTGTGGCCTCTCCCATTGCGGAGCACAGGCTCCGGACGCACAGGCTCAGCGGCCATTGCTCATGGGCCCAGCCACTCCGTGGCATGTGGGGTCCTCCCGGACCGGGGCACGAACCCGTGTCCCCTGCATCGGCAGGTGGGCTCTCAACCACTGCGCCACCAGGGAAGCCCTCAATATAATATCTTTAAGTTTCATCCATGTTGTAGCTTGTATCAGAATTTTATTATCTTTTGAAGCTGAATAGTATTTCATTTTGTTTATCTGTTAATCTGTTGTTTCCACGTTGCAGTGTTGCAGTGAACATGGGTGTATACAAGTTCCTCTTTGAGTCCCTGCTTTTGAAACTGAGCAGGACCCTCTGGGGCCCACCTGGGTACAAAAGCCCTTCCATGTCCCCCTTTTCTTACTTGCGGGGTAAAGTCTTCAGCCTCTTAGACTTCCTTGAATTTTGAAGGGCAGATTCAAACAGTTGGTAATCAGGGAAGTAAGGGTATGCAGAGACAAAGGAGAAACAATCAAGAAACGGTACTGTAGCGATTAAAGCGGTATCCTGGTTCCTCATTAAGGAATATACATAATATCTTTGAATTTTTCTGCAGGAACTAAGGTCCCCACCCAGGTGGCGGACGGTTAACTTCAGGTTGAGCGCAAGATTCCTGGAACACCACCCTGTTAACCTCATCACCAACCGATCAGAAGAAAGTCACACACTCTGCAGCCCTCACCCCAAATTTTGTCTATAAAAACTTCTTCCTGAAAATCATCGGGGAGTTCAGGGTTTTTGAGCACTAGCCACCCATTCTCCTTGCTTGGCCCTATGATAAACGTTTCTCTGCTCCAAACTCCCACATTTTGGTTTGTTTGTCCTTGCTGTGCGTTGGATACGTGAACTTGGGTTCCATAACACTTTGAGTTCTTTTGTATTTATACCCAGAAGTGGAATAGCTGGGTCAAATGGTAATTCTGTGTTTAATTTTTTTAAGAACTGCTATACTGTTCTCCACAGCATCTGCACCATTTTGTATTCCCAAAAGCAATGCGTAAGAGTTTCAATTTCTCCACAACTGTACTAACAGTTTTTGATTTTTTTTAATTTAATTTAATTTTATTATTTTTTTAACATCTTTATTGGAGTATAATTGCTTTACAATGGTGTGTTAGTTTCTGCTTTATAACAAACTGAATCAGTTATACATATACATATGTTCCCATACCTCTTCCCTCTTGTGTCTCCCTCCCTCCCACCCTCCCTATCCCACCCCTCCAGGCGGTCACAAAGCACCGACCTGATCTCCCTGTGCTATGCAGCTGCTTCCCACTAGCTGTCTACCTTACGTTTGGTAGTGTATATATGTCCATGCCTCTCTCTCGCTTTGTCACACCTTACCCTTCCTCCTCCCCATATCCTCAAGTCCATTCTCTAGTAGGTCACAGTCTTTATTCCTGTCTTACCCCTAGGTTCTTCATGATAGTTTTTTTTTTCTTAAATTCCATATATATGTGTTAGCATACGGTATTTGTCTCTCTCTTTCTGACTTACTTCACTCTGTATGACAAACTCTAGGTCTATCCACCTCATTACAAATAGCTCAATTTCGTTTTTTTTTATGGCTGAGTAATAGTCCATTGTATATATGTGCCACATCTTCTTTATCCATTCATCTGATGATGGACATGTAGGTTGTTTCCATCTCTGGGCTATTGTAAATAGAGCTGCAATGAACATTGTGGTACATGACTATTTTTGTGAATTATGGTTTTCTCAGGGTATATGCCCAATAGTGGGATTGCTGGGTTATATGGTAGTTCTATTTTTAGTTTTTTAAGGAACCTCCATACTGTTCTCCACAGTGGGTGTATCAATTTACATTCCCACCAACAGTGCAAAAGGGTTCCCTTTTCTCCACACCCTCTCCAGAATTTATTGTTTCTAGATTTTTTGATGATGGCCATTCTGACCGGTGTGAGATGAAACCTCATTGTAGTTTTGATTTGCATTTCTCTAATGATTAGTGATGTTGAGCATTCTTTCATGTGTTTGTTGGCAGTCTGTATATCTTCTTTGGAGAAATGTCTATTTAGGTCTTCTGCCCATTTTTGGATTGGGTTGTTTGTTTGTTATTAAGCTGCATGAGCTGCTTATAAATTTTGGAGATTAATCCTTTGTCAGTTGCTTCATTTGCAAATATTTTCTCCCATTCTCAGGGTTGTCTTTTTGTCTTGTTTATGGTTTCCTTTGCTGTGCAAAAGCTTTGAAGTTTCATTAGGTCCCATTTGTTTATTTTTTTTTTTTTTCCATTTCTCTAGGAGGTGGGTCAAAAAGGATCTTGCTGTGATTTATGTCATAGAGTGTTCTGCCTATGTTTTCCTCTAAGAGTTTGATAGTTTCTGGCCTTACATTTAGGTCTTTAATCCATTTTGAGCTTATTTTTGTGTATGGTGTTAGGGAGTGATCTAATCTTATACTTTTACATGTACCTGTCCAGTTTTCCCAGCACCACTTATGGAAGAGGCTGTCCTTTCTCCACTGTACATTCCTGCCTCCTTTATCAAAGATAAGGTGACCATATGTGCGTGGGTTTATCTATGGGCTTTCTATCCTGTTCCATTGATCTATATTTCTGTTTTTGTGCCAGTACCATAGTGTCTTGATTACTGTAGCTTTGTAGTATAGTCTGAAGTCAGGGAGCCTGATTCCTTCAGGTCCATTTTTTGCTCTCAAGATTGCTTTGGCTATTCGGGGTCTTTTGTGTTTCCATACAAATTGTGAAATTTTTTGTTCTAGTTCTGTGAAAAATGCCAGTGGTAGTTTGATAGGGATTGCATTGAATCTATAGATTGCTTTGGGTAGTAGAGTCATTTTCACAATGTTGATTCTTCCAGTCCAAGAACATGGTATGTCTCTCCATCTATTTGTATCATCTTTAGTGTCTTTCATCAGTGTCTTATAATTTTCTGCATACAGGTCTTTTTTCTCCTTAGATAGGTTGATTCCTAGATATTTTATTCTTTTTGTTGCGATGGTAAATGGGAGTGTTTTCTTGATTTCACTTTCAGATTTTTCATCATTAGTGTATAGGAATGCCAGAGATTTCTGTGCATTAATTTTGTATCCTGCTACTTTACCAAATTCATTGATTAGCTCTAGTAGTTTTCTGGTAGCATCTTTAGGATTCTCTATGTATAGTATCATGTCATCTGCAAACAGTGACAGCTTTACTTCTTCTTTTCCGATTTGGATTCCTTTTATTTCCTTTTCTTCTCTGATTGCTGTAGCTAAAACTTCCAAAACTATGTTGAATAAGAGTGGTGAGAGTGGGCAACCTTGTCTTGTTCCTGATCTTAGTGGAAATGCTTTCAGTTTTTCACCATTGAGGACGATGTTGGCTGTGGGTTTGTCATATATGGCCTTTATTATGTTGAGGAAACTTCCCTCTATGCCTACTTTCTGCAGGGTTTATATCATAAATGAATTTTGTCGAAAGCTTTCTCTGCATCTATTGAGATAATCATGTGGTTTTTCTCCTTCAATTTGTTAATATGGTGTATCACGTTGATTGATTTGTGTATATTGAAGAATCCTTGCATTCCTGGAATAAACCCCACTTGATCATGGTGTATGATCCGTTTAATGTGCTGTTGGATTCAGTTTGCTAGTATTTTGTTGAGGATTTTTGCATTTATGTTCATCAGTGATATTGGCCTGTAGTTTTCTTTCTTTGTGACATCCTTGTCTGGTTTTGGTATCAGGGTGATGGTGGCCTCGTAGAATGAGTTTGGAAGTGTTCCTCCCTCTGCTATATTTTGGAAGAGTTTGAGAAGGATAGGTGTTAGCTCTTCTCTAAATGTTCGATAGAATTCGCCTGTGAAGCCATCTGGTCCTGGGCTTTTGTTTGTTGGAAGATTTTTAATCACAGTTTCAATTTCAGTGCTTGTGATTGGTGTGTTCATATTTTCTATTTCTTCCTGATTCAGTCTTGGCAGGTTGTGCATTTCTAAGAATTTGTCCATTTCTTCCAGGTTGTCCATTTTATTGGCATAGAGTTGCTTGTAGTAATCTCTCATGATCTTTTGTATTTCTGCAGTGTCAGTTGTTACTTCTCCTTTTTCATTTCTAATTCTATTGATTTGAGTCTTCTCCCTTTTTTTCTTGATGAGTTTGGCTAATGGTTTATCAATTTTGTTTATCTTCTCAAAGAACAAGCTTTTAGTTTTATTGATCTTTGCTATCATTTCCTTCATTTCTTTTTCATTTATTTCTGATCTGATTTTTATGATTTCTTTCCTTCTGCTAACTTTGGGTTTTTTTTGTTCTTCTTTCTCTAATTGCTTTAGGTGCAAGGTTAGGTTGTTTATTCGAGATGTTTCCTGTTTCTTAAGGTAGGATTGTATTGCTATAAACTTCCCTCTTAGAACTGCTTTTGCTGCATCCCATAGGTTTTGAGTTGTCGTATCTCCATTGTCATTTTTTTCTAGGTATTTTTAAATTTCCTCTTTGATTTCTTCAGTGATCACTTCGTTATTAAGTAGTGTATTGTTTAGTCTCCATGTGTTTGTATTTTTTACAGATCATTTCCTGTAATTGATATCTAGTCTCATAGCTTTGTGGTTGGAAAAGATACTTGATACAATTTCAGTTTTCTTAAATTTACCACGGCTTGATTTGTGACCTAAGATGTGATCTATCCTGAAGAATGTTCCATGAGCACTTGAGAAAAATGTGTATTCTGTTGTTTTTGGATGGAATATCCTATAAATATCAATTAAGTCCATCTTGTTTAATGTATCATTTAAAGCTTGTGTTTCCTTATTTATTTTCATTTTGGATGATCTGTCCATTGGTGAAAGTGGGGTGTTAAAGTCCTCTACTATGAATGTGTTACTGTTGATTTCCCCTTTTATGGCTGTTAGTATTTGCCTTATGTATTGAGGTGCTCCTATGTTGGGTGCATAAATATTTACAATTGTTATGTCTTCTTCTTGGATCGATCCCTTGATCATTATGTAGTGTCCTTCTTTGTCTCTTCTAATAGTCTTTATTTTAAAGTCTATTTTGTCTGATATGAGAATTGCTACTCCAGCTTTCTTTTGGTTTCCATTTGCATGAAATATCTTTTTCCATCCCCTTACTTTCAGTCTGTATGTGTCTCTAGGTCTGAAGTGGGTCTCTTGTAGACAGCAAATATATGGGTCTTGTTTTTGTATCCATTCAGCCAATCTGTGTCTTTTGGTGGGAGCATTTAGTCCATTTACATTTAAGGTAATTATCGATGTGTATGTTCCTATTCCCATTTTCTTAATTGTTTTGGGTTCGTTATTGTAGGTCTTTTCCTTCTCTTGCGTTTCTTGCCTAAAGAAGTTCCTTTAGCAGTTGTTGTAGAGCTGGTTTGGTGGTGCTGAACTCTCTCAGCTTTTGCTTGTCTGTAAAGGTTTTAATTCCTCCATCATATCAGAATGAGATCCTTGCTGGGGATCTTGGTTGCAGGTTTTTCTCCTTCATCACTTTAAATATGTCCTGCCAGTCCCTTCTGGCTTGCAGTTTCTGCTGAAAGATTAGCTGTTAACCTTATGGGGATTCCCTTGTGTGTTATTTGTTGTTTTTCCCTTGCTGCTTTTAATATGTTTTCTTTGTATTTAATTTTTGACAGTTTGATTAATATGTGTCTTGGCGTATTTCTCCTTGGATTTATCCTGTATGTGACTCTCTGTGCTTCCTGGACTTGATTATTTCCTTTCCTATATTAGGGAAGTTTTCAACTATAATCTCTTCAAATATTTTCTCAGTCCCTTTCTTTTTCTCTGCTTCTTCTGGAACCCCTATAATTCGACTGTTGGTGCGTTTAATGTTGTCCCAGAGGTCTCTGAGACTATCCTCAGTTCTTTTCATTCTTTTTTCTTTATTCTGCTTTTCATTAGTTATTTCCACTATTTTATCTTCCAGGTCACTTATCCGTTCTTCTGCCTCAGTTATTCTGCTATTGATCCCCTCTAGAGTATTTTTCATTTCATTTATTGTGTTGTTCATCATTGTTTGTTTCATCTTTAGTTCTTCTAGGTCCTTGTTAAATGTTTCTTGCATTTTGTCTGTTCTATTTCCAAGATTTTGGATCATCTTTACTATCATTCTGAATTCTTTTTCAGGTAGACTGTTTCCTCTTCATTTGTTAAGTCTGGTGCGTTTTTATCTTGCTCCTTCATCTGCTGTGTGTTTTTCTGTCTTCTCATTCTGCTTATCTTACTGTGTTTGGGGTCTCCTTTTTGCAGGCTGCAGGTTCGTAGTTCCCGTTGTTTTTGGTGTCTGTCCCCAGTGGCTAAGGTTGGTTCAGTGGGTTCTGTAGGCTTCCTGGTGGAGGGGACTAGTGCCTGTGTTCAGGTGGATGAGGCTGGGTCTTGTCTTTCTGGTGGGCAGGTCCACGTCTGGTGGTGTGTTTTGGGGTGTCTGTGGGCTTATTATGATTTTAGGCAGCCTCTCTGCTAATGGGTGGGGTTGTATTCCTGTCTTGCTAGTTGTTTGACATAGGATGTCCAGCACTGTAGCTTGCTGGTCGTTGAGTGAAGCTGGGTGCTGGTGTTGAGATGGAGATCTCTGGGAGATTTTTGCCGTTTGATATTATGTGGATCTGGGAGGTGTCTTGTGGACCAGTGTCCTGAATTTGGGTGTCCCACCTCAGAGGCAGAGCCCTGACTCCTGGCAGCAGCACCAAGAGCCTTTCATCCACACGGCTCAGAATAAAAGGGAGAAAAAGTAGAAAGAAAGAATTAGTAGAAGTAGAAAGAAAGAAAGGAAGAAGGGACGGAGGGAGGGAGGAGGGAAGGAAGGACGGAAGGAAAGAAAAAAAGAAAGAAGATAAGGTAAAATAAAATAAGATAAAATATAATAAAGTTATTAAAATAAAAAATAATTATTAAGAGAAAAAAAAATGGACGGATAGAACCCTAGGACCAATGGTGGAAGCAAAGCTATACAGACAAAATCTCACACAAAAGCATACACATACACAGTCACAAAAAGAGGAGAAGGGGAAAAAATCATAAATCTTGCTTTCAAAGTTCACCTCCTCAATTTGGGATGATTCGTTGTCTGAAGGAGGGAAGGAAGGAAAGAAAGAATGAAGATAAAGTAAAATAAAATAAAGTTATTAAAATAAAAAGTAATTATTAAGAAAAAAATTAAGAAAAAAAAACAGACGGATAGAACCCTCGGACAAATGGTGGAAGCAAAGCTATACAGACAAAATCTCACACAGAAGCATATACATACACACTCACAAAAAGAGGAAAAGGGGAAAAAATCATAAATCTTGCTCTCAAAGTCCACCTCCTCAATTTGGGATGATTCCTTGTCTATTCAGGTATTCCACAGATGCAGGTACATCAAGTTGATTGTGGAGATTTAATCCGCTGCTTCTGAGGCTGCTGGGAGAGATTTCCCTTTCTCTTCTTGTTCTCACAGCTCCAGGGGCTCAGCTTTGGATTGGGCCCCGCCTCTGCGTGTAGGTCGCCGGAGGGCGTCTGTTTATTGCTCAGACAGGACTGGGTTAAAGGAGCCGCTGATTCGGGGGCTCTGGCTCACTCAGGCCGGGGGAAGGGAGGGGTACGGAGTGTGGGGCGGGCCTGCGGCGGCAGAGGCCGGCGTGACGTTGCACCAGCCTGAGGCGCGCCGTGCGTTCTCCCGGGGAAGTTGTCCCTGGATCACGGGACCCTGGGAGTGGCAGGCTGCACAGGCTCCCCGGAAGGGGCGTGTGGATAGTGATCTGTGCTCGCACATAGGCTTCTTGGTGGCGGCAGCAGCAGCCTTAGCGTCTCATGCCCGTCTCTGGGGTCCGCGCTGTTAGCCGTGGCTCGCGCCCGTTTCTTGGAGCTCCTTTAAGCAGCGTTCTTAATCCCCTCTCCTCGCGCACCAGGAAACAGGGAAGAAAAAGTCTCTTGCGTCTTCGGCAGGTCCAGACTTTTCCCCGGACTCCCTCTTGGCCAGCCGCGGCGCACTAACCCCCTGCAGGCTGTGTTCACGCCGCCAACCCCAGTCCTCTCCCTGGGATCCGACCAAAGCCCGAGCCTCAGCTCCCAGCCCCGCCCGCCCCAGCGGGTGAGCAGAGAAGCCTCTCGGTCTGGTGAGTGTCGCTCGGCCCTGATCCTCTGTGCGGGAATCTCTCCGCTTTGCCCTTCGCAACCCCTGTGGCTGCGCTCTCCTCCGCGGCTCCGAAGCTTCCCCCTCGGCCACTCGCAGTCTCCGCCCACGAAGGGGCTTCCTAGTGTGCGGAAACCTTTCCTCCTTCACAGCTCCCTCCCACTGGTGCAGGTTCTGTCCCTGTCCTTTTGTCTCTGTTTATTCTTTTTTCTTTTGCCCTACCCAGGTACGTGGGGGGTTTCTTGCCTTTAGGGAGGTCTGAGGTCTTCTGCCAGCGTTCAGCAGGTGCTCTGCAGGAGTTGCTCCACGTGTAGATGTATTTCTGGTGTATCTGTGGGGAGGAAGGCGATCTCCGCGTCCTACTCCTCCGCCATCTTCCCAGAAGCCTCGGCAATTTCTCTGATTTTGTTTTTTTAATAATTGCTGTAGGGGAAGGAAAAAACCTTTTCATCTACCTTCTTAGGTTCAGTGCCCAGGGCCCTGCAAACTAAACTGACAAAAGATCGATCAACTGGAGAAAAAGGTTTTTTTCATGTGCAAATGGTGGGCATCACAGAAATGAAATGAAAGCTCCAAAGAAGCAGTTAGTGCTGAGAGCTTATATACCATTTAAATAAAGAGCCGTAAATTGTGGAAATGTGACAAGACAAAGGAATAGGAGTCTGAGCTTCTGGAGGTAGTAAATTGTGGGAAGGTGAATAAATGGGGGAAACTAATGGAAGATAAGGTTTCTTTTAGTAAGGTGTATTTGTTCAGATTTATCTCAGCATCTGTGCCTTGTCTCCTGTGATAAGAGTGTTCTCAGCTTTCTCATAGGTAATTCATGTCTTGCTTTTAGGTAGAAAAGGGGAGTACAGGGAGGCCTTCCTGCATCTGTTATTTCTCAGTTACCTTCAGCTCAAAATAATCCTTATACCAAAGTGGCATATTTTGGGTTGGCATGTTCTGATGCCCTTCATAGCCATCCTGATGGGTGTGAAGTGGTATTTCATTGTGGTTTTAATTTGCATTTCCCTAAGGATTAGTGATTTGAGCATCTTTTCATGTGCTTATTGACAATTTGCATATCTCCTTTGGAGAAATTTAAATTGTGACTATTCAAATCATGACTTGTTTTGCTCTGAGGACAGTGGCTTGAAGTGGGGTTGGAGAAGAATCTGGGAAACCACTTGAGAAGTAGCTGCAGGAATTCAATTGGAGATGATGGTACTTGGACCACACTCTCTTGCCCTTCTTCAAATCTAGTGCGCTACAGATACTTCATTTTAAGTGTGTCTCCTCTCCTTAATTCTTCTACCTTTGGGCCACATGGTGTGTAATTTCTTTTTTTTTTCCCCTTAAATATTTAGTAGGTATGTTACCTACTTGTTTTAATTTAATTTAATTAATTTATTATTTTTTGTTTATTGGGGTATAGTTGTTTTACAATGTTGTGTTAGTTTCTACTGTATAGCAAAGTGGAGTTCCCTGTGCTATATGGCGTGTTCTTATTAGTTATCTGTTTCATACATTTTAGTGTATATATGTCAATCCCAGTCTCCCAGTTCATCCCCCCCACCTTGCGTTTCCCTCTTGGTGTCCATACATGTGTTCTCGACATCTGTGTCTCTATTTCGGTGTGTAATTTTCTTTTGTAATTTCTGCAGTTGGATTGATCTTGGATGGCCTTGGCCTACAGTGGCTTGAAGCAGGATTTCGGTTCCTGGCCAGAGATTGAGGTCAGGCAGCGGCAGTGAGAGTGCTGAATCCTAGCCACTGAACCACCAGGGACCAGTGGCCAGTGACAAGGCCCTGGCCTGTCAGCTGTGTAGAAATGAATTTCCACATAGAGATGGAAAGTAGTGAAGCAAGTAAAGTGTTTATTAGGAGGAAAAAGAGTACAGTACGTGTGGATAGATGCATGGGTGGGCTCAGAGAGAGAGTCATGCCCTCGTGGCAGTTTGAATCACTTTTATGGGGCATTTCTTCTGGGTTTCCTTTGGCCAGTCATCTTGCTTTGCCTGGTTCTGAGTCAGTATTAGGTATATCTCAGGGTCCTCCCACGTGTGATGCACATCTCTTAGCCAAGGTGGATTCTAGCTAAGAGGCCTATGGGTAGTTGATATCACTGTGGGGTGGTGCTCCCTCCTTTTTTGACCTCCAGGGAGTCTTTCTGCTCATGTGTAGTCAGGGAGGTCTCCTTGACTTTGAGAATGAGGAATATATGGTCTTTCATCCCTTATCTGGGCGGGGCCCAGCCTCCTCCATCATCCTGCTTTTATGGAGTTTCTGTCCACAGGGGAGAAACTGTTCAGCCTGGGGCCCATCTGTCTCCCACCACAGGATGAGAAATTTCCCCTGGGAATCCTAAAAATATTCAGAAGTCTCTCTTAGGTCAAAATAATAATGATGATGAAGGTGATAAATTCACTGAACCAAAACTTGGGTCCGCCTGTGTGCAGTAAAGCCAAGCCAGTCTGCTGACACTGGGTTGTCGGAAGGGGAAGCACAGTGTTTATTGTAAGGCGCCATAGAAGGAGTCTGGGACAGCTAATACACAAAAAGCCTGTTTTCAGGGAGAAGTTTTTTTTAAAGACATGGAGGAATTTTTTTTTAATTAATTAATTTTTGGCTGTGTTGGGTCACCGTTGCAGTGCGTGGGCTTCTCATTGCTGTGGCTTCTCTTGTTGCAGAGCATGGGCTCTAGGCATGTGGGCTCAGTAGTTGTGGCTCGCGGGCCCTAGAGCGCGGGCTCAGTAGCTGTGGTGCACGGGCTTAGTTGCTCTGCTGCATGTGGGGTCTTCCTGGACCAGGGCTGGAACCCATGTCTCCTCCATTGACAGGGGATTCTTAACCACTGTGCCATCAGGGAAGCCCAGGGAGAAGTTTTTATAGGCAAAATTTAGGGAGAGAGCTGTGTGGTGTGTGACTTCCTTCTGATTGGTTGGGGGTGAGGTAACAGGGTGGTCTTCCACAAATTTTGTGCTCAGACTGAAGTCACTGTCTTCCAACTGGGTAGGGACTTTAGTTCCTGAAGAAGAACTCAGAGGTGTGTTACGTTCATTCCTTGGGGAGGAACCAGAACCTTGCCCTGTTTACTGCACTATGGTTTCTTGACTGCTTTGTTTCTGCATTCTCTCACTTCCCTGATTAGCGACTGTTTGAATATATTCTTTGGAACTCAGGGAAGGTCTAGGAGGGTGAATGAAGCCTATTTCCTAAAAAGAAGAAACGAGACACAGAAAGGATTTGTACCCAGGAGGCCCACACAGGGTCTTGCTCCATTTCAATAATGATTTTATTTTTGCCTTTAAAAACTCCAGTTGTTACTTGGGACATATTTGAAGTTTTATTTTTTTAAGTGATTAGTAGGAAGTTAATATAGTGGCCTAGAAGTTAGGATTTAAAAGTTTTTGGATTTTAGACTATTTTGGTGGAGGAAGAACTCTAATAAATAATCTGCTGGATGGTAGCCGTAAGTTCTCAATGACAGTGTAGCCCTTTTAGGCTTCTAGTTATTGTCTCCATCCTAATCTAGGTGGCCTTTCAGGAGCTGAACCAGTACTTGAAACACAAAGAAAAACTGGGGAGGTTCAAAGTGCATGTTCTATGCCATTTGCAACTTTGAACATTGCACAGAAAGGAGAGATAATGAACTTTCCCTTTTCTTTCTCCTTCCCAAAGATTGAGTCTAAGAATTATTTCTCTTTAAAAGCACTAAAGTACATAACCTTTAGTTGCTAAAGAATTCAAAAACTTCTTGTCTGCTTTTTTTCTATACGAAACCACAGAAATATCTCTTAGAGAACAGAACAGTATATTCATATTAATCCTAGGGACTGAAGTGGTCCCAGTGGAAATTGCTTTCTATTCAGTCCACCCCCACCCCTGCCTAGTAAATGCAGGGCCTAGCCCACCCTGGCAGGAATGACTTGTGTTCCAGCAGAGATCCCTTGTTTTCTCTCTCTCTAACCCCTTCCCCTTCAAAGTCATTATAGGTAGGCACAGGTAGGAATCCTGTGTCATACCTGATGAACTGACTTGTAACATTGAAATTAGTGGCCCTTCCTGTAGCTGTCGTTGCTGTTTAATGAAGCAATTTGAGATTTGGACAAACTTTGCTGCACATTGGAATAAAATAGGACTCTTCAAAAAATACTGATGCCTGGCTCTGAGCTCCAGGCATTCTAATTTAATTGATATGGGGTGTGACCTAGCATCGGGATTAAAAAAAAAACAACACAGCAAAACTCTCCACGTGGTTTTAATGTGCAACATTCCCTGAGAAGAGACCAAAGGCAGAATTGTATCCTTGTTGGAATTTTAGTCACCTCTGCTGGGCTTGCTTGGAATTGCTTGTGGAAGTGAACCCTTAGGTAGAACAGTTTTCAGGTTGTCTTGTGTCACAGCAGAGAATCCTCTTGGGCCATTGAACTGCTCAGCTCTTTGTCAGGCATAAGCTGGCTCTGGGCCATCTTTTCAACTTAGAGAAGGCTCCAGGCTATCCTTTCTTCCTGGTAGCTCCCACATTCACTTTATTCCTTCGTGTCCTTTTGTAGTTCTGTAATATCGCATGGGGTTAATTGCTCCCAACTTCTCACCTCTTTGCTATTCCCAAAGACAAACCCTTTCATAGTAAATATTTTACTCATCTCCACAGCAAAACATATAAGGAACACAAGCAAGTTATTGATACAAAGCATATAAATTTCTTACTGTAGAGTCCCTGTAAAAGTTCCTGACTTCCTCCTGCGATGGCCTGTTTTAATTTAGTTGAGGGCAGTGGTGAGCAGACACATTCCATATAGAGTCAAGCCTATGAAGACCTTTCATGAAAGCCTCTTTTCTGAATCTGATGGTACAGTTGGGTAATATACAGTCAATATAGAGCAATAAGGGGCTCTTTATTTAATGTTTGCAGCTTAGATCTTTGGGTCCCTCACACTGAGAAACACTAGGTTTAAACTAGGCCTCCTTGTTCCCTGGGATTTATTACTTTGGGGGCATATCCTCCTCAGCTGTGCTTCTGCCTTGTCCACTACCAGTGTTTTCTCTCTCTGTCTGGTTTTGGTACTGCCACTCACGTTAAGCAAAGTTTGTGTTCATAATGGTGAGCAGCCTGTCATTCTTAATCTTATACCTACTTGGAAGGATTTTACCTCTTACCGTCAGGCTCCCTGTTTGACTCTTTTCCTCCACTAGCCACCCCTGCTTCCTTACCCACGAATCTCCTGTTCTCTGCCTGATGCCATTTACAGTTTGGAGAGTTGTCACTTTATTGTAGAGTTTTGTAAAACCTAGGAGTTCTAATAGGACTGGGTTTAAGGACCCTTTTAAAGGAAAGGAGAGACCCTGAATGGAGATGGAGATTCCGAATTCGTGGACTTGTAGGCCTTGCCAAAGTTTGGGCAAGTGAAGTCAGTGGACCTGGCTAAAAATCTTAGGCAGGCTAACCACTCAAACAAAGCCTTAATTTAATCATCTCTAAAGTGGGAATAACAAGAACATTTTTCTTCCGAGGTTATGCAAATATCAAATGAAGTAACCTTTGTGAAGTGTTTATTTCAGAGCTAGGCCCATGATAAGGACTCAGCACTCGTTCACCGCTGCAGTTTCTGCTGCTCCTGTTCTATTGGCATTGCTGTAAAAGAGGGGCGGTGGTTAAGAGCCTGAGCTTTGAATCCTCTTTCTCAACGGTATCTAGTTGTTGGACCTTGGGCAAGTTATTTAATGTCTCTTCGCTTCAGTGTTTTCACCTGTTTAAGTGAGAATATTAGTGTGGGATGTTGTGAAGATTAAATAAGTTAATTCATGTAAGGAGCTTAGAGCAGAGTCTGGTAAAGTAAGTGATTGTAGTAATGATTGTTGATGTTATTTAATTGAAGTATGCTCTGTCCTTCTGGTTTTCAGTCTCTCCCTTTTTGGTCTTGGATAGGTATAGTAACCTAGAGCTTTCTCAGCTGTCATTTTAACCTTCATTTGCCAAAATACCTTCAAGTCTATGTTCTCAATTCTCTGGTGATGTCACTTTTCTGGCTTTGTTGTCATGCCACCTTTAGAACCCTGTTCCGACTGCTTCAGGACAGATTCCCAGTTGACTTTTACACTGAGTGCTGGGTCAGATAATCTAGCACTCAGGTCAAACTTGAAAAGACATAGGAGCCTGTAAAGATTTATAAAAGAATACATTTAACATACGTGTATCCAAGAATGTTTTAAAATTTTGCTTGAGAATCCAGAATTTCTACTTTCTGAACTCAAATGTAAAAATCTTTGTAGAAAAAGATATTAGGTAACGTTTACCTTACTTTGCTAAGCAAAGTTTAGTAAAATCCAGTATTGATATTAATGGTTTTGTTTCATTGAGATCTGAGGGGGTTTATTGTGTGCATGGTAACTAGAGAAAAAAGCAGAAGTGGAAGAAAATTAGAAAATGAGTTAATTCCTAATTTTTAATACTGTTATTAGTTTACGATAGTAATTAATATACCCAGTTAGTGGTGTAGTCATGCTTGTAGTGAGGTTTGGCAGAATCAGTACACTTCATCAAGAGTAGATTGGTGTTCTTCAGACCTTGGAGCTCCAGGATTTATTAGACACGTGTCGGGGACTAGGTAGCCGGGTGGGGGAAAGTAAGAGTGGTCATTTTCTGAACAAGAATTGGCAGGGCAGGAGGTCCCCCACTTACACATACCTCAGCACACATGCATCTGCTAGAGAAGCTTTGATTGTATGTATTTTGTTTTGATATTTTGCATAAGATTATTGAGTAAATACTTTCTTATTTTATTTAAAAAAAGGTTTGAAAGCACCTATGCTGGAAAGCAAATTTCTAGGGCAAAACATGGTTTTCCTACTGCCTAGCATATATGCTGACTCATAAATATGTGTTGAAAATGATTGAGTGCTTCACCTTTATTGATACTGTATTCATTTCTAGTCTTATTATCCTCAAACTAGATTTTTTTAGTTCACTGATTATACCCTATTAAGTGGGTTAGAATTAGTATGTTTTATTTGACCATACTACTCTAGGAAGTTAAAAAGTTCTTAAGATTATTTTCATTAAGCTGTTAAATGCACTTTTTGACTCCAGGTATATTTCTTCCTAACGAATTTTACTCCATTAGACGTAATTGAAGAGTTTTCTTCACTGGACACTTCGGTGATTCATGCACATTGTTACTGTCCAGGTGTTTGAAGATTCCATGATGGTCATTACCTTTCTCTTTTTTAAAAAACTGAAGTATGACCTTTCAATTTTTCCTTAAATTATAAAAATTATAAATTTTATAAATTATAAAAATACCTGCATTATTTAAAATTTAGAATTGTAAATTTGGAAAGGTAAAAAAAAATTTCTACCTGTTTCAGCACATGTCATGTCTGGTATAAACTTAAAAGTGTGAACTTAGAAATTACAACTTATTTTTCAACTTAAGATTGGATGCTTTTTAAGATTATCTCATTGCCATTAGTAGTATTTTCTAGTGACATTTTCAAATACTGGCATTCTTATTTATATTGTGGGGTTTTTTTTGTTTTTGTTTAAGTCAGACAGCCTTTTTCATCTTCCAGTCTGTTTCTTATTTCTTACTTTCATTTTGGCATCAACCTCTTTTTTCTTTTTAAAGGAGGAGGAGGAGGAATTGCTTTTACACATTTAGGTTGGTGACCTGTATTTGAATGGGCTGAGATCTGCTATAAATCTTATATATCCATAGTTTTAGTTACAAATGATAAGAAGTCATTCAAAGAATTTTGTGACCGTGGTGGCATTTCTTTCAGGTAGTTTTAATGAATTGACATTTATTTCTAGTTTAAATTGTCGAAGAGCTGTGTAAATGGGGCTGATAAAAGACCCAGAAACTTATTTAGTGGTAGAGAAAGTTACCAAAGAAGATGATCCAGTTCCAAATAAAAACTGTTTATAGAATCTCTTCTTATCTATCATTGTCTATTCTGTTACTGATGCAGGTTAAGACTAATCACCTTTTTTCTTCTCAATTTTACAGAGTTAATTGAGAGTTGGAGGCAACCTTGCTGAAGATGAAGAATATACATTAGAGGAGGAGATTTTTTTCTTTCTTCTTTGAAAAGTCTTGATTGTTTGGTGGCTTGCCTCTAGTTACCATTTTTCAATTGAGTCTGTTTGCTTCATCAGAAATGATTTTTACAATCTCAAGAAAAAATATGTCCCAGAAATTGAGTTTACTGTTGCTTATATTTGGACTCATTTGGGGATTGATGTTACTGCACTATACTTTTCAACAACCAAGACATCAAAGCAGTGTCAAGTTACGTGAACAAATACTAGATTTAAGCAAAAGATACGTTAAAGCTCTAGCAGAGGAAAATAAGAACACAGTGGATGTCGAGAATGGCGCTTCTATGGCAGGATATGGTAAGATAATGGTAGAATATTCCTAGTTTTCTCCTCTTCATCCTGTCCCCATTTAAAGATAGTCATGGAAATCCAACTCACTACTTCATGCACAGGTGTTCGCAAAGTAACTTTATCTTGACTTTTTATTATGAAAAATTTCAAATGTACTGAAAAATAGAAACATGATAAATACCCATATATCCATCACTTAGATTTTAACAATTTAAACATCTTGCAATATTTGTTTTCTCCAATTTTTGGAGAATATTTAAATTAAAAATTGTGACATTTCACTGCTAGATATTTCCATGTGTATCTCTAAAATAATGACTTTTTTATACATAATTAGTATTTTTATTGATGTTTTATTGTGTAGATATGATTGACTCATTAGCCACTTGGTTGAACTCAATTTCCCGGTCTCCCCTGCCTCCCCCAACTGAAAAGCCCTAACCCTCTAATCGCAGGGTTGGTCTTTCTGACATGGCAAACGTCCATTCTGAGTTATCTCAGCACAAACTATCTAGGGGCCCACCATGAATAACAAAGACAATGAGTCAGAAACTTCCAGGCTTTTGGAGGCTACCTCCCAGGAACCTGGGACAGAGGCCAGCCAAATTCTTTATTACATAGTATCAGTGTCTATTTTTTGGGTATATATTAGTATATTTAGGTCTTTTCTCTTGGGCTGGTCAGATTCTCTAGAGAAGGACTTCCAGTCTCTTGCAGGATGTATATGCCTCCAGGTGTGTGGGATCTGAATGGGAGGAAAAGGGTGGGGGAGGAGGGGTAGCCTCAGCACTCACTATGTGAATTTCACTTACTTCCCCAGTTTTCAGTTTGGTGCCCAGGCCCTTAAATGTTTTACTGGCTTCCAAAAACACATCTCAGATTTTCTGCAGTGATGGAGGGGCTGTTGTCTAGTTTGGAGTGGTAAAAAAAGTTTAGAAATCAAATTGCTTTATAGATAAATTTTCACCCATTCCTTCTGTTTTTGGTCCCCTTTTCACCCTATTTTCATTGGTACCTGGTGCAGCTGTTTCTGGGCCTTTTCGGGGTGGGCTTCTGTGGAGAAAAATGAATTGCTGTTTGATTTTTCTTATTTTTTCAATTTCTTTTTAGTTTCTCTTTTAATATCCAAGTTTTTCAGGTCTGCTAAATCAGTTAACACTCATCCATATGCTTTCCAGCTTCTGGAGTTCTGTTGCTGTTGTCTCCTCTCTTGCTATCTTTGTTTTGGCCCCATAGATTTATGCTTTTTTAAAAAAAGAGAAAAAAACACCTTTACTATTTTGGTAGGGTAGCCACAGTCAGCAGAGGTTAAGTGCCTTGGTTGAGTTTACCATCTTTATCGGGGAATGCCCAAGACACTTTCTGTTTTCTCTTTTCCCACTTATGATGGTGTCTTTGAAGTGATGAGGGTTAGTCTGCATTGGCTCTTGAGGATCAAATATCGATGACTAGAGATGAAGGAGTTGGTGTAAACGGAGATGGAGGTACTTGTGGCAGATACACATGTAGTAGATGTTGTATTGTTTTGCATTCTGCTTAGTCCAAGGACACTGATAGAAACAATGAAGAAGCAATTCTTTTGGAACAAGAGAAATACTTGGAAAAAAATTCTTTCTGCTTGAACAAAATAACTGTGATATTTTAAAAGGTAGCTGTTCTGTGCTGCCCAGCTGTGTATAACGGCTCAGTTTTGAAAGCAAAATGAGACTCATATACACATGGTGTCCTATAAACTGTATTTTAAAGTTTAATGTATGGTGGAGATATTTCAATATCAGTGACTATATGCCTGCATCATTTAATGGCCACACGGTATTTAACCAATTCCCTGAAATGTTTTTTGCTTATTTCTGATTATAAAAAAATTATTATAAGCATTCAAATATTATAGAAATGTACAACATATATAAGTAAAAGTAGAGCAGAGAGAGAGAATGTCAGTTAATTTGGCATATATCGGGGATAGCACACTTTTTCTTATAGGGCTAAATAGTAAATATTTTCAGCTTTGTGGGTCATGTGGTCTCCTTTTCAATAAATGAACATGGCTATGTTCCAGTAAAACTTTTTTACAAAGACAGGCAGCCAACCAGCCGTAGTTTGCAGACACATTGTTCGTCAAGCACATTGTTTTATTTTGAAAATGGGATGGTACTATATATACTGGTTTGCAGCTTATTTGTTTTCACTTAATTGTTGTAGATATCTTTCCATGTTATTACAGATAGGTCTGTCTCATCTTTTTAATGACTTAACATTGTTTCATTTTATAAATATTCCTTTTTTCCTGCTTATTCTGTAGTAATGGATAATTTATTGGTAACCTTGTGTGCTGGATTTAGTGCTGTGATATATGTGTATCTGTGTATATGAAGTATATGTGTGAGTGATAAATGTGTGGGCATTTTATGTTTGTGTGAATGTTTCAGAAGGATAGATTTCCTCAAGGTGGAATTTTTTGGCTGAAGGTATGCATGTTAAATTTAATAGACACTTGTCAGATTGCCCTCCAGGGTGGCTCTACCGGCCCTACTACCATTCTCCCAGCAGAGTGAAAGTGCCGGTTTCTTTCTTTCTTATTTTTTAATAGATTTATTTATTTATTTTTATTTATTTATTTATTTATGGCTGCATTGGGTCTTCATTGCTGCACTTGGGCTTTCTCTAGTTGTGGCGAACGGGGGCTACTCTTTGTTGCGATGTGCAGGCTTCTCATTGCAGTGGCTTCTCTTGTTGGGGAGCTCGGGCTCCAGCTGCGCGGGCTTCAGTAGTTGTGGCTTGCGGGCTCTATAACGCATGCTCAGTAGTTGTGGCGCACGGGCTTAGTTGTTCTGCGGCATGTGGGATCTTCCTGGACCAGGGCTGAAACCCGTGTCCCCTGCATTGGCAGGTGGATTCTTAACCACTGCACCACCAGGGAAGTCCGAAAGTGCCAGTTTCTCCCCACTGTACCCATTCTATTTAATTTTAAATGGCTTCTAATTGTTTGCTTTTGCATTTCTTTGTTTACAGGAGAGGTTGAAAGACTTTCTTGTTTGTTAGCTTTTTGTATTTCTTGTATGTGAGAATGAATTGTTTGTATCCTTTGTCAGTTTTTCTGCTGGGAAATTTCTTAATTGACTGATCTTTTATAAAGATATTCATGCTGTCAGTATACGTAGCAAATGTTTTTCCTCTGATTTTTCAGTTGTCTAACAACTTGGTATATTGTTTTTAAAAATCTGTGTGGTTAAACATGTACATCATTTTTTATGGTTTAGTTATATGCTTAAAATGTTTCTTCCAAAACTTACATTCTAATATATTACTTTTTTTTTTTTTTAACATTTATGTCTGTAATATAGTTGAGATTTCTGATGGAAGCAGTAAGAGATGCAGGGTCTTTTTTCCAAACTAGGTAGCCAGTTATTTTAGTTTCATTACTTAAATTCTGTCCTTTCCTCCATTAATTTGGAATGACAATAAGATGGGAATTTCATGAGTTCTGGAGAACTTGAACTTTCAGCCATCTATAAAACCCATTTCTTTCGTTGCTACTATACAAAAAGGCTAGTCCATCAAAAATATTTATTGAATGGTCTTCCCTTGAGCTATTTAACCTGATTTTCCTTGTTGGTAAAATAAACATAAGCTAATATATTTTTTAAAATGCTAGTCTACAATGAATTGTTACTATTGCAAAAGCCATGAACAAATCAATTGAACTCTAAAGATTACTGTCTGTAAATCTTGAGCAGTAACTTGTGCTTTCTCTTTAAGATAACATTTCTAACTGTCTTATGTCTTATTCTCAGCATTCTTAGTTTTCCCTAAGAAAAGAAGATTTTTGTTTCTTCCCATGTAACATCTTTTGGATTCTGGGGTTTGCCTAGAACAATGAATTGGGGGTTCTTGTTCTGATGCCCAGTGACTGTTATGGAACACGTTGCAGTTGACACGTGGTTTCCTACACCTGAATGTACAGCAACACCAGTCTTTTAACCCCTCAGGCTTTCCCATCTGAAGTCTGACCCTGCTTTCTTTTAAGAGTTTTGGTTTTACTATCTACTGTGGTTGCTGAACACTTTTAAAAAAAGTGGACTCCAAAAATATTTTCAGAGAATTGGAGAGCAGTTCAGTATTAATATTTAAATGCTTTCTGAATATTAAGAAATGCTACCAGACACAGATAAAAACAAAACAAGATAAAACAAATACCCCTACAGAAGGCTTTTCTCTGTAGCCAAAGAAGGGGCAGCCTAGCAAGACAAAAAACTTTTAGACAGGAAACCATTCTCCTGCAGCCAGACACCTCAGAAAAAAGTTGGTGACTGCACCACCAACCACATGATCAAAGGCTAAGTGAGGAGCATAGACTTCCCCCTTGTGAGGCTATAATGAGGCATCCAAACTCCCCCCACACCACATGGTACCAGTGGAGACCACATGGGGAGCCAGGACTTCCACCCTCGCATGGCAGTAATGAGTGCTCATCTCCCTCCCTCTGGGGGTGATGTCAGAGGAATCCTAGTGGAGAGTCAGGACTTCTACCATGGCCCAGTGGTAAAGAGCAATCCCCATCACAATGTCAGTGAAGAGTATGTGGGCACCTGGAACTCCCACTTCCATCCAGCAGTGATGAGGAGCTCACAGGTAACAGTGGAGGCCAAGTGGGAACCTAGACTTTTGCCTCCACCTGGTAGTAACAAGGTGACAGCCCTCTGCCCTGCCACAGTGGTATCAGAGAAAACTACCTAAAATAGGAAGCTTAAATGAGATCTGGACTTTCATAACAAAATATGTAAATGTCCAGGTTTTAAGTATAAATCACTTGTCATACCAAGAACCAGGAAAATCTCAAACTGAATGAAAAAAGACAACCAATGACAGATGTTATCTGAAAAAGGTTTTTAAGCAGTCGGCATTAAAAGTGCTTCAATGAGGAATTAATGAACACAAAGCAAGTGAAAGAACAGAAAGCATCAACAAAGAAATAGAAAGTCTCAGCAGATAAATAGAGCACATAAAGGAAAACCAAATGGAAAATTTTGAACTGAAAAATACAATGATTGAAATAAAATGTGTGAGTCAGCAGATTGACTCAAAAGCAGGAAGGAGAGGACAGAGGAAAGAATCAGTGAACTGGAATGTAGAATAATGTAATTACACAATCTGAACAGCAGAGGGAAAATAGACTTAAAAAAAAAAAAAAGTCCCAGTGCTTTAGGGACCTGTGGGATTATAACAAAAGATTTTACATTTGTGTTGTCAGAGTTTTGGAAGGAGAAGAGAATGAGGGCAGAGCTGTAAAAGTACTCAAAAAAATAATGACTACCAACTTCCCAAATTTTGCAAGAGACATAGACCCTCAGATTCAGGAAGCTGAGTGAACCCCACGTAGGATAAGTTCAAAAAAGTCCACGCCAATATACATTGTAACTAAGCTTCTGAAAACTTAAAAAGGCATCTGGAAAAGAAAAAATTTTTAAAGCACCTAGAGGGACTTCCCTGGTGGTCCAGTGGTTAGGAATCCACCTGCCAATGCAGGGGACACGGGTTCCAGTCCTGGTCTGGGAAGATCCCACATGCCGCAGAACAACTAAGCCTGTGCGCCACAACTACTGAGCCTGTGCTCTAGAGCCCGCAAGCCACAACTACTGAAGCCCTCGCGCCTAGAGCCCGTGCTCTGCAACAAGAGAAGCCACCGCAATGAGAAGCCTGTGCACGGCAACAAAGACCCAATGCAGCCAAAAATAAAAAAACTTATTTTTTAAAAAAGGCACCTAGAGAAAAATGACACTTATAGTGACAAAACAATTCAAATGACAGTGGATTTCTCTTCAGAAGCCATCAAGGCCAGAAATAGGTGGCATATTTTGTTTTAAGTGCTTAAAGAAAAGAGCTATCATTCCAGAATTCTATACCCGGTGAAAATATCCTTTAGGAATTAAAGGAAATCAAAGATATTTCTTAGATGAAGGAAAAAAATTGCCACCAGGGCTTCCCTGGTGGCACAGGGGTTGAGAGTCCGCCTGCCAATGCAGGGGACACGGGTTCATGCCCCAGTCTGGGAAGATCCCACATGCCGCGGAGCGGCTGGACCCGTGAGCCATGGCCGCTGAGCCTGCGCGTCTGGAGCCTGTGCTCCGCAACGGGAGAGGCCACAACAGTGAGAGGCCCGCGTACCGCAAAAAAAAAAAAAAAAAATTGCCACCAGCAGACCTACCCTAAGAGAAGTAGGCTAAAGGAAGTTCTCTCAACAGAAAAGAAATGATAAAAGGGAGGAACCTTGGAACAATCAGGAAGGAAAGAACACAGTAAGTAAAAATAAGGGTAGGTCAATAGGTTCCTTTCCTTCTTGAGTTTTCTAAATTATGATAGTTGAAGCAAAAATTATAACATTGCCTTCTAAATGTATGAAGAAGAAATATTTAAGGCAGTATCTTATAAATGAAGTAGGGTAAAAGGATGGTGTATTAGGGTTTTTGATAGAAACAGAGCAGGGAGAGGGAGAGATGGACTTGAAGAAACTGGCTCATGCTGTTATGGGCCTGGGAAGTCCAAGATCTGCAGGGCAGGCTGAAAATTCTGGCAAGAGCCAGTGTTCCAGTCCTGAGTCTGAAGGCAGTCAGCCTGGGGGCAGAATTCTTTCCTGTTCCAGGAACCTTAGTCTTTTTTTTTTAAGCTCTTCAGCTTATTAGATGAAGTCCACCCACATTATGGTAAATAATCTGCTTTACTGAAAGTCTACTGGTTTAAGTGCTAATCACATCTAAAAACTACCTTCACAGCAACATCTAGACTGGTAGATTTGTCTAGGTACCATAGCCTAGCCAAGCTGACCCAAAATGAACCATCACAGATGGTAAAGAGAGGTAAAGCTCACTCAAATTGGTAAAATGACTGTGGCACATTATGTACATGATGTAATATCTAGAACAATAACTAAAACTATACAAAGAGAGACATTTAAAAACCCTGCAGAAAAATAAGAATTCTAAAAAATATTCAAATAACCCATAGGGAGGCAGGAAAAAGAAAACAAGGAAGTGAAAAACAGAACCAACAAAACAAAAGATGAAATGTCAGACTTAAGTCCTAATATATCAAAATTACATTAATTATAAATGTTCTAAATACGCTAGAGGACATTGGCAGACTGAATTAAAAAACATGACCCAAGTATGTGCTGTCTACAAGAAAGTCACTTCAAATTTAATGATATTGGCTGGCTGAAAGTAAAAGGATGGGAAAAGAGATGCAAACATTAATCAAAGGAAAGCAGGAGTGGCTGCATTAATAACAGGTAAAATAGACATCAGAGCAAAGAAAGCTACCAGAGTCAGAGAATTAAATTATATAATCATAAAACGGTCAGCCCACCCAGAAGAAATAACAATCCTAAATGTATCTACAAAAATGATAGAACTGAAAGTAAAAATAGATAAATCCGCAATTATAGTTGAGAATTTAAAACACTCCTTGCTCAGGAACTGATAGAACTAGACAGAAAATCTGCAAAGATATAGAAGATCTGAAGAATGCAATCTAATCAGTGGAATCTTAGTTACATACACAGAAGCTCCATCAGCAACAGGAGGATATGCATGTTTTGTAACAGTCCATGCAACATTCACCCAAATAGATACCCTTGGCCATAAAACAAATCTCAACAAATTTAAAAGAATTGAAATCATAAAGAGTGTATTCTGTGACTGCAGTGAACTGAAACTAGAAATTAATAACAGAGTGATAATAGGAAAATCTCCAAATAGAAATTAAATAACACACTTCTAAATAATCTGTAAGTTAAAGAGGAAGTCTCAAGGGAAATTTTTAAAAATGCACTGATCTAAATGAAAATACAACATAAAAATTGTGGGACACAGCTAAAGTATGCTGAGAGGGAAGTTTACTTTAGAAAAGTACATACCTTAGAAAAGAGTGCATACTTTAGAAAAGAGGAAAAGTCTTAAATCCATAATCTAAGCTCCCACCTCAAGAACCTAGGTTCTTGAGGAAAACAAACCCAGATCAAAGCAGAAGGAAGGAAATGATAAAGAACAGAAATAAATGAAATTGATAGAAAAACAGAGAAAATCAGTGTAACAGCTTTTCTTTTGAAAGGTGGGGGAAAAAACTGACAAACTTCTAGCAACACTGACCAAAAATAATTTGCCAATATCAGGAATGAAAAAGTGAGTGTCACTGCAGAACCTGCAGACATCAAAATCATAATAAGAGACTATTATGAACAGCTCTACACGTAAACATTATAACTTATATGAAAGGGGTCAGTTTCTCAAAAAACACAAACTAGCACACTCACCCAGTATGGAATAGATAATTTGAATAGCCGTATACAGGCATACCTCAGAGATACTCCGTTCCAGACCGCTGCAATAGAGCAAGTCACGTGAAGTTTTCAGTTTCCCAGCACATGTAAAAATTACGTTTACACTATAGTTTATTAAATGTGAAATAGTACTATGTCTAAAAAGCCAAATGTATCCACCTTAATTAAAAAGTTCTTTATTGCAAAAAAATGCTAACCATCATCTGAGCCTTCTACAAGTCATAATTTTTTTTTTTTTTTTTAACTGGTGGAGGGTTTTGCCTTGATATCCATGGCTGCTGAAGGGTGGGGAGGCTGTGGCAGTTTCTTAACATAAGACAGCAATGAAGTTTGCCACATCACTTGACTCTTTGACAGATGATTTCTCTGTAGCATGCAATGCTGTTTGATGCAATGCTCTTGGATAGTGTTTTGCCCACCACAGAACTTCTTTCAGTATTAGAGTAACTCCTCAAAGCCTGCTGCTGCTTCATCAACTAAGATTATGTAATATTCTAAATCCTTTTTGTGTCATTTCAACTATCTTCACAGCATCTTCACCCGGATTAGACTCCATGTCAGGAAACCACTTTTTTTGCTCATCTGTAAGAAGCAACTCCTCATTCATTAAAGTTTTTTTTTTTAATCATGAGATTGCATGATTTCAGTTACATCTTCAGTCTCCACTTCTAATTCTAGTTCTCTTGCTGTTTCTACCACATCTGCACATCTGATCGCAGATCACCATAACAAATACAGTAATAATGAAAAAGTTTAAATATTGCAAGAATTACCAAAATGTGACAAAGAGATGTGAAGAGAGCAGATGCTGTTGGAAAAATGACACCAATAGACTCACTTGGCACAGGGTTACCACAAACTGTCAGTTTGTAAAAAATGCAATATTTGCAAAGTGAAATAAAGCGAGATATGTCTGTAACTGTTAGGGAAATTGACTTATAGTTCAAGAACTTACAAAAAAGAAATCTTCAGGCCCAGATGGTTTCACTGGAGAATTCTATCAGAAATTTTAATAGGGGACATCCCTGGTGGCACAGTGGTTAAGAATCCACTTGCCAATGCAGGGGACACGGGTTTGATCCCTGGTCTGGGAAGATCCCACATGCCACAGAGCAACTAAGCCCATGCACCACAACTATTGAGCCTGTGCTCTAGGGCCTGTGGGCCACAACTACTGAGACCATGGGCCACAACTACTGAAGCCCATGCACTCTAGGGCCAATGTGCCACAACTACTGAAGCTCGTGCACCTACAGCCCGTGTTCTGCAACAAGAGAAACCACTGCAATGAGAAGCCTGCACACCGCAACGAAGAGTAGCCCCCACTCGCCATAATTAGAGAAAGCCTGTGCGCAGCAATGAAGACCCAACGCAGCCAAAAATAAATTTTTTAAAAAAAATTTCATTAAAAAAATTTTTAATAGGAATTAGTATAAATACTACACAGTCATTTTCAGAAAATAGAAGGGGAGGGAACACTTCCCAGTTCAATTATGAAGCTAGTATTATCTTTACACCAAAACCAAAGATGGTATAGGTAATTAAAAACTACAGACCAATAGCCCTCATGTATATATATGTGTAGATCCTCAGGAAAAACTTAGCAAACGGAATTCAACAACACATAAAAAGAATTAAGATGAGCCCTGAACCAAGGTGACAGAGTAGAAGGAGGTCCTCTCACTCCCTCTTGTGAGAACACCAGAATCACAACTAGCTTCTAGACAATCATTGACAGGAAGATACTGGAACTCACCAAAAAATATACCCCACATCCAAAGACAAAGGAGAAGCCACAATGAGATGGTAGGAGGGGCGCAATCACAGTAAAATCAAATCCCATAACTTCTGGTTGGGTGACTCACAAACTGGAGAACAGTTATATGACAGAAGTCCACCCACTGGAGTGAATGTTCTGAGTCCCACGTCAGGCTTCCCAACTGGGGGGTCTGGCAACAGGAGGAGGAATTCCTAGAGAAGCAGACTTTGAAGGCTAGTGGGATTTGATTGCAGGACTTCAACAGGACTGGGGGAAACAGAGACTCCACTCTTGGAGGGCACACACAAAGTAGTGTGTGCATTGGGACCCAGGGGAAGGAGCAGTGACCCCTGGGGAGACTGAACCAGACCTACCTGCTAGTGTTGGAGGATCTCCTGCAGAGGTGGTGGTGGTGGGGCTGTGGCTCACCGTGGGGAGAAGGACACTGGCAGCAGAAGTCCTGGGAAGTACTCCTTGGCGTGAGCACTCCCAGAGTCCGCCATTAGCCCCACCAAAGAGCCCAGGTAGGCTCCAGTGTTGGGTTGCCTCAAGCCAAACAACCAACAAGGAGGGAACGCAGCCCCATGCATCAGCAGTCAAGCAGGTTAAAGTTTTACTGAGCTCTGCCCAGGAGAGCAACAGCCAGCTCTACCCACCACCAGTCCCTCCCATCAGGAAACTTGCACAAGCCTCTTAGCCTCATCCACCAGAGGGCAGACAGCAGAAGCAAGAAGAACTACAATCCTGCAGCCTGTGGAACAAAAACCACATTCACAGAAAGATAGACGAAATGAAAAGGCAGAGGGCTGTGTACCAGATGAAGGAACAAGATAAAACCGAAGAAAAACAACTAAATGAAGTGGAGATAGGCAACCTTCCAGAAAAAGAATTCAGAATAATGATGGTGAAGATGATCCAGGACCTCAGAAAAAGAATGGAGGCAAAGATGGAGAAGATGCAAGAAATGTTTAATAAAGACCTAGAAGAATTAAAGAACAAAGAAACAGATGAATAATACAATAACTGAAATGAAAGCTACACTAGAAGGAATCAGTAGCAGAATAACTGAGGCAGAAGAACAGATAAGTGACCTGGAAGACAGAACGATGGAATTCACTGCTGTGGAATAGAATAAAGGAAAAAGAATGAAAAGACATGAAGACAGCCTAAGAGGCTTCTGGGCCAACATTAAACGCAACAATATTCGCATTATAGGGGTCCCAGAAGGAGAAGAGAGAGAGAAAGGACCAGAGAAAATATTTGAAGAGATTATAGTAGAAAACTTCCCTAACATGGGAAAGGAAATAGCCACCTAAGTCCAGGAAGCGCAGAGAGTCCCATACAGGATAAACCCAAGGAGAAACATGCCAAGACACATAGTAATCAAATTGGTAAAATTTAAAGACAAAGAAAAATTATTGAAAGCAGCAAGGGAAAAATGACAAATAACAAACAAGGGAACTCCCATAAGGTTAACAGCTGAGTTCTCAGCAGAAACTCTACAAGCCAGAAGGGAGTGGTATGATATACTTAAAGTGATGAAAGGGAAGAACCTACAACCAAGATTACTCTACCCGGCAAGGATCTCAATCAGATTCAACGGAGAAATCAAAAGCTTTACAGACAAGCAAAAGCTAAGAGAATCCAGCACCACCAAACCAGCTCTACAACAAATGCTAAAGGAACTTCTCTAAGTGGGAAACACAAGAGAAGAAAAGGACCTACAAAAACAAACCCAAAACAATTAAGAAAATGGTCATAGGAACATACATATTGATAATTACGTTAAACGTGAATGGATTAAATGTTCCAACCAAAGGACACAGGCTTGCTGAATGGATACAAAAAGAAGACCCATCTGTATGCTGTCTACAAGAGGCCCACTTCAGACCTAGGGACACATACAGACTGAGAGTGAGGGGATGGAAAAACATATTGGAAATCAAAAGAAAGCTGGAATAGCAATACTCATATCAGATAAAATAGACTTTAAAATAAAGAATGTTATAAGCGACAAGGAAGGACACTACATAATGATAAAGGGACCAATCCAAGAGGAAGATATAACAATTATATATGCACCCAGCATAGGAGCACCTCAATACTTAAGGCAACTGCTATCAGCTATAAAAGGGGAAATTGACAGTAACAGAATAATAGTGAGGGGACTTTAACACCTCACACCAATGGACAGATCATCCAAAAATGAAAATAAATAAGGAAACAGAAGCTTTAAATGACACAATAGACCAGATAGATTTAATTGATATTTATAGGACATTTCATCTAAAAACAGGTTACACTTTCTTCTCCAGTGCGCATGGAACATTCTCCAGGATGGATCACATCTTGGGTCACAAACCAAGCCTCAGTAAATTTAAGAAAATTGAAGTCATATCAAGCATCTTTTCTGACCACAAAGCTCTGAGATGAGAAATGAATTACAGGGAAAAAAACGTAAAAAACATAAACACATGGAGGCTAAACAATACGTTACTAAATAACCAAGAGATCACTGAAGAAATCAAAGAGGAAATCAAAAAGTACCTAGAGACAAATGCCAATGAAAACAAAACGATCCAAAACCTAAGGGATGCAGCAAAAGCAGTTCTAAGAGGGAAGTTTATAGCCATACATGCCTACCTCAAGAAACAAGAAAAATCTCAAACAATCTAACCTTACACCTAAAGGAACTAGGGAAAGAAGAACAAACAAAGCCCAAAGTTAGCAGAAGGAATGAAATCATAAAGAACAGAGCAGAAATAAATAGCAACAAAGAAAACAATAGCAAAGATCAATAAAACTAAAAGCTGGTTCTTTGAGAATATAAACAAAATTGAAAAACCATTAGCCAGATCCATCAAGGAAAAGAGGGAGAGCACTCAAATCAATAAAATTAGAATTGAAAAAGAAGTTACAACAGACATGGCAGAAATACAAACCATCCTAAGAGACTACTACAAGCAACTCTATGCCAATAAAATGGACAACCTGGAAGAAATGGATAAATTCTTAGAAAGGTATAACCTACCAAGACTGAACCACGAAGAAATAGAAAACATGAACAGGCGAATCACAAGTAATGAAATTGAAACTGTGATTAAAAATCTTTCAGCAGGGCTTCCCTGGTGGCGCAGTGGTTGAGAGTCCGCCTGCCGATACAGGGGACACGGGTTCATGCCCCAGTCCAGGAAGATCCCACATGCCGCGGAGCGGCTAGGCCCGTGAGCCATGGCCACTGAGCCTGCGCGTCTGGAGCCTGTGCTCCGCAACGGGAGAGGCCACAACAGTGAGAGGCCCACGTACCGCAAAAAAAAAAAAAAAAAAAATCTTTCAGCAAACAAAAGTCCAGGACCCGATGGCTTCATAGGTGAATTCTATCAAACATTCAGAGAAGACCTAACACCCATCCTTCTCAAACTCTTCCAAAAAATTGCAGAGGAAGGAACACTCCCAAACTCATTCTATGAGGCCACCATCACCCTGATAACAAAATCAGACAAAGATACTACAAAAAAAGAAAATTACAGGCCAATATCATGAATGAATTCTGATGAATATAGATGCCAAAATCCTCAACAAAATACTAGCAAACAGAATCCAACAACACATTAAAAGGATCATACACCACGATCAAGTGGGATTTATCCCAGGGATGCAAGGATTCCTCCATACATGCATATCAATCAATATGATATACCACTTTAACAAACTGAAGAATAACAACCATATGATCATCTCAGTAGATGCAGAAAAAGCTTTTGACAAAAGTCAACACCCATTTATGATAAAAACTCTCCAGAAAGTGGGCATAGAGGGAACCTACCTCAATGTAATAAAGGCCATATACGACAAACCCACAGCAAACATCATTTTCAATGGTGAAAAACTGAAAGCATTTCCTCTAAGATTAGGAACAAGACAAGGATGTCCACTCTCACCACTATTATTCAACATAGTTTTGGAAGTCCTACCCACAGCAGTCAGAGAAGAAAAAGAAATAAAAGGGATACAAATTGGAAAAGAAGAAGCAAAACTGTCACTCTTGACAGATGACATGATACTATACATAGAGAATCCTAAATATGCCACCAGAAAGCAAGTAGAGCTAATCAATGAATTTGGTAAAGTTGCAGGATACAAAATTAATGCACAGAAATGTCTTGCATTCCTGTACACTAATGATGAAAAATCTGAAAGAGGAATTAAGGAAACACTCCCATTTACCATTGCAACAAAAAGAATAAAATACCTGGGAATAAACCTATCTACGGAGGCAAAAGACCTGTATGCAGAAAACTATAAGACACTGATGAAAGAAATTAAAGATGATACCAACAGATGGAGAGACATACCATGTTCTTGGATTGGAAGAATCAATATTGTGAAAATGACTATACTACCCAAATCAATCTACCGATTCAATGCGATCCCTATCAAATTACCAGTGGAATTTTTCATGGAACTAGAACAAAAAATCTTAAAATTTGTATGGAGACACAAAAGACCCCGAATAGTCAAAGCAGTCTTGGAGGAAAGAAACGGAGCTGGAGGAATCAGACTCCCTGACTTTAGACTATATTACAGAGCTACAATAATCAAGACAACATGGTACTGGCACCAAAATAGAAACACAGGTCCATGGAAGAAGATAGAAAGCCCAGAGATAAACCCACACATCTATGGTCAACTAATCTATGACAAAGGAGGCAAGGATATACAATGGAGAAAAGCCAGTCTCTTCAATAAGTGGTGCTGGGAAAACTGGACAGCTACATGTAAAAGAATAAAATTAGAACACTCTCTAACACCATACACAAAAATAAACTCAAAATGGATTAGAGACCTAAATGTAAAACCAGACACTATAAAACTCTTATAGGAAAACATAGGAAGAACACTCTTTGACATAAATCACAGCAAGATCCTTTTTGACCCACCTCCTAGAGAAATGGAAATAAAAACAAAAATAAATGGGACCTAATGAAACTTCAAAGCTTTTGCACAGCAAAGGAAAGCGTAAACAAGATGAAAATACAACCCTCAGAATGGGAGTAAATATTTGCAAATGAATCAACGGACAAAGGCTTAATCTCCAAAATATATAAAGAGCTCATGCAGCTCAATATTAAAAATACAAACAACCCAATCCAAAAATGGGCAGAAGACCTAAATAGACATTTCTCCAAAGAAGACCTGCAGATGGCCAAGAAGCACATGAAAAGCTGTTCAGCCTCACTAATTATTAGAGAAATGCAAATCAAAAGTACAATGAAGTATCACCTCACACCTGTTAGAATGGGCATCATCAGAAAATCTACAAACAACAAATGCTGGAGAGGTTGTGGAGAAAAGGGAACCCTCTTGCAGTGTTGGTGGGAATGTAAATTGATACAGCCACTATGGAGAACAGTATGGAAGTTCCTTAAAAACCTAGAAATAGAATTACCATATGATCCAGGAATCCCACTACTGGGCATATACCCTGAGAAAACCATAATTCAAGAAGAGTCATGTACCTCCAGTGTTCATTGTAGCACTATTTACATTAGCCAGGACATGGAAGCAACCTAAATGCCCATTGACAGACAAACGGATAAAGAAGGTGTGGTACATATATACAATGGAATATTACTCAGCCGTAAAAAGGAACGAAATTGCATCATTTGTAGAGACGTAGATGGACCTAGAGACTGTCATAGAGAGTGAAGTAAGTCAGAAAGAGAAATCAAATATCGTATATTAATTCATGTATGTGTAACCTAGAAAAATGGTACAGATGAACTGGTTTGCAGGGCACAAATTGAGACACAGATGTAGAGAACAAACGTATGGACACCAAGGGGGGAAAGTGGGCATGGGGGTGGTAGTGTGGTGAATTGGGCGAGTGGGATTGACGTGTATACACTTATGTGTATAAAATTCATGACTAATAAGAATGTGCTATATAAAAAAATAAGTAAAATGAAATTAAAAAGAATAAAATCAAAAAATCAGAAAATGAAAAAAATAGTAAATGGATTAAACTCCCCAATCAAAATACATAGATTGGCAGAATGGATTTTTAAAAAAAACCAGGATTTAATTTTATGCTGTCTATAAGAGATTCACTGTGGGTATAATGACACACATAGAATTTTGGGACCCTAATCAATAGGACTGGTGTCCTTATAGAAGAGAAATAGACACGAGATGCATGCACAGAAAATCGGCCACATGAACATACAGTGAGAAGATACCCATCTGCAAGCCAAGGAGAGACGCCTCTGGAGAAACTAAACCTGCCATAGCTTTGATCTTGGAGTTCCTGTCTGCAGACTGTGGGAAAATAAATTTCTGTTGTTTAAGAAAAAAAGTAAGTATATGGCAAGTTATTTTATATTAGTTTCACATAAGTGATTAAAAGGTTATATGTATGACCCTAAAAAAAAAAAAAAAAAGAAATACCGTGACCAAGTGGCATTTGTTCCAGGGATGCAAGGCTGGTTTAATTTTCAAAAATCAATCAGGTAGGGACTTTCCTGGCAGTCCAGTGGTTAAGACTCCATGCTCCCAATTCAGGGGGCACAGGTTTGAGACCTGGTCAGGGAACTAAGATCCCACATGCCACATGGCAGGCGTAAAAAAAAAAAAATCGATCAGTGTATTCCATCATATTAACAGGCTAATGAGAGGGAGGATGGGGTTACTGTAAAAGGGCAACACAGGGATAGTTGTGGTGAAGGAAATATTCTGCATCTTGACTGTACCAGTGTCAGTACTGTAGCTGTAATGTATGTAGTTTTACAAGATGTCACTGTTGGGCGAAACTGGGTAAAGGGTACAGGAATTTCTGTATTTGTTATTTTTTGCAACTCGATGTAAATGTACAGTTTTCTCAAAATAAGTTATTTACCAATTAAGAAAAAAAACCTAACCTGTAAAATGCATAGTCCTTATATTCTAAACATGTTAGGGAAGTCAATCTCAAAATTCCTACTAGAAGTGGTTTTAATGTGGCTATTTAAAATGTAGATTATTTATGATTTATATTATTTAGTCAAATCCATTATCTAGCTTTTGTTTTCTCACTTAAGAAAAATTAGGCTTATTTTATGGTCCTAGGCATTTAATTTGTTCATAAAGTTTGATGAGAACATGTCGATTTACTCATGAGACCTAAACAGTGTGCCTTGCAGCCTTAAGTAGGGAAGTAATAAAATATTTGTTGAATGATATAATTTATTCAGCACTCAGTAGGAGAAGGTAGCTGTATTAAAAGTGTAAAAGACTAAACAGTTAATGTACATTTAATTACAGAGTTTATGAGGCTTTTGAAACCACTTTTACCTAGCAATTTGCTCTGATATTTGAATTCGTTCATATTGTTTAGGAAGCATTCTTGTTTTATTGCTAGCTTCATAATAAAACTTTACAGTGAGTAATTCACTTTGATAATCAAGAAGTGACTTCTAAGTTTTCTCCCTTGTACAATTAAGCATATGTTAGTGGTGGTAAAATATTAATATGAATTTGAAAAATATTAATAAGGAAAAGTTTTTGACTTAGATACTTTAAACACTTTTATTTTATGGCTGCTTTGGGTCTTTGTTGCTGTGTGTGGGCTTTCTCTAGTTGTGGTGAGCAGGGGCTACCCTTCGTTGAGGTGTGCTGGCTTCTCACTGCGGTGACTTCTCTTGTTGTGGAGCACAGGCTCTAGGCACGTGGGTTTCAGTAGTTGTGGCACACGGGCTCAGTAGTTGTGGCTCATGGGCTTAGTTGCTCTGTGGCATGTGGGATCTTCCTGGACCAGGGATCAAACTTGTGTCCCCTGCATTGGCAGGTGGATTCTTAACCACTGTGCCACCAGAGAAGTCCCACACTTATGTATTTTATTTTCATTAGTCATTTTTGCGTTTTACTACTATTTTACTACTACTACATTTACTAAGAATTGAATTTCTTTTTTGTGTACACATGGTTATTTTTTTTTCACATGGCTATTTTTATTTGTATCTGCCTCTCTTCACATTAAGAATACAAATAATAAAACCTATTGAGATATAAATAAGAGATAAATCAACAGAGACCTATAAGTATGGGGTCCACAAAGGCATGTGTACTTGGTGTTTGTGCTGGTCCTTTTCCTGGTTGCCTTCAGATTTGTTCCTTTACTTTTCTCTGTTTTGTATCTCACGGGAGGGTGATTCTAGTAGGTGGCACTTTCTAAGTTCCTAAATCAACTAGCTACTGCCTGGGTTCAGCCAATGAGAAGTACTGGCAGGAGTTCGGAAGGTAGGAGGAAAAGAGAGACTAGGGTATTTTTCTTCCTTTCTGCCTCAGGTGATGTCTCCTTTGTAGCGCCACCTTCTGCCAGACAGCCTCCTTGGCCCTGTTATTCCACTAGGTGCCCTTGGACTTGGGCTGTTGTGACATTACTGATTTTTCCCTCTGCTCCTTAGGCTTGGGATGATAGTGGCTTCCTGCTGTGCCTCACAATCTCTTGATTATGTTTATTGTAGCAAGAATCTTTTCATATCCAATATCTTTAGTATATTTAATAGCATTGTAACCTTTTTTGTTTTGTTATATTCATTCGTTTGTTTTATTTTTTAGATTCCATTATATCCTCCTTTTGATTTTTGTATACTGTGGAATAATTGGGCTAGGTGCTATTTTGATAGTATGTGTGTTCTTATGTGCCTTTGTATTAGCCTGTTTTTTGTTATTTTTCCCTTAAACTATTTGATTTCTTCTCCCAGAGTAGGGAAACTTAAAGCAGGAGCAGAACAACCTTAAAGGGTTTTATTTCCTAAGTCTGGTTCTTCATGTTAATCTCAACCATGATACCACCTACCAAGCATGAATCAGACATTCAGCAAATGTTCATTTCCAGCATTTGTTGACTGTCTACTATGTGATAAAGCATCAAGCTGGATGAGCTGAGTAAAAGGTTATGGTATGGTCTCCAATTCCAGGTTGTTTTTAGGGGTTCTGAACCGGGTCCCGTGGTAGGATTCTTATTGCTAGCACTTTCAGTGATAGGGCTTTGTGGGGAAGTACTGTGGACTCCCATAGAGTGTAAATGTATAATTCCCATAACTATATAGTCACATGAAATGTAAACAGAAAATTGTAATGTGAATCTAGAGAAAGGGTGAGTTTTGCTATGTTCAAAGGGATCATTGTGGTTTTTCAACTAACTGATTTTATATCGAATAAGGTAATTTAGATTTCTTAGTCTTTTAAAATACTTTATTAAAACTATTGATTTTAGGGCTTCCCTGGTGGCGCAGTGGTTGAGAGTCCGCCTGCTGATGCAGGGGACACGGGTTCATGCCCCGGTCCGGGAAGATCTCACATGCCGCGGAGCGGCTGGGCCCATGAGCCATGGTCGCTGAGCCTGCGCGTCCGGAGCCTGTGCTCCATAACGGGAGAGGCCACAACAGTGAGAGGCCCGCGTACTGCAAAAGAAAAAAACAAAAAAACAAAACAACTGATTTTAGAAAATTTGAAAGGAGGATATGTGATAATTTAGAACACTGTTAAAGTAATATATAGTTTTTTCTGATTAAACCCAACTTTTCCTTTGAGTACTTTTTTTTTTTTTTGAGTACTTTTTTGATGGAAAACTGATTACTTAACTTACAAATTATGTTTAAAATAAAATGAATTTTTCCAAAGAGAATTGGTGTAAGCATTTATCAAAGGCTGTGGACACCACTATTCTGCAGCATCGTAATAAAATATAAGCAGGAAGCTCAGATATATGCTACATGGATTTTAGATTGGAAACGTAGTGGCCTTTGTCACTGTTATAACCCAAATTATTTGTAATAAAAAAACCTGACAGTGTGTGTGTGGAAACAAAAAGTGTATGCATGTAGAAAGTAATAACATAAAAGGAAAAAATTGTTGTGGTAGGCTGAAGATATATATACATTTCCTCTAAAGAAGCAATAGTCAAATGCAATGTGTAGATTTCATTTGAATTCTGATTCAAGCAAATCAACTGTAAGAAGACAATTTTCAGATAATCAGGAAAATCTGGATATGGAACAGGTGTTAAACTACTTAAATTAAGAAATTACTATAAATTTTGTTAAGCATGATAATAGCACAATGGTTAAGTTCTTTAAAAGTTAAAGGTGCATTCCGAAGAATTTACAGTGAAATGACATGATGTCTGGGATTTGACCTAAAATACTTTTGGAGAAAAAAGGTGGAAGAGGAGAGATGAACCAAGAATGGCAAAATATTGTTCATTGTGAAAGGCAAGTGATGAGAATTAGGTCCATGAGTACTCATTATACTATTCTTTCTCTGCTTGTGTATGTTTGAAATTTTCCAAAATTAAAGAAATTGAAAATGTTAAAAAAAATCATGAGATACAGTATATCTACTCATCATTTAGACACCATACAGGTAAATATATATATATATATATATATATATATATATATATATATATTCTTTTTGCATCTGCACTGTAGTGGAAAACCCTGAATTTGGGGCCTTGGAAGCAAAAGACTGAGGTCTGAATTCTAGTTTTCCTACCTGCTAATAATGTTTACTTTTTTTAAAATAAATTTTATTTTATTTATTTTATTTTTGGCTGAGTTGGGTCTTCATTGCTGCGCATGGGCTTTCTCTAGGGTAGTGAGTGGGGGCTACTCTTTGTTGCGGTGCACAGGCTTCTCATTGCAGTGGCTTCTCGTTGCGGAGCACGGACTCTAGGCACGTGGGCTTTAGTAGTTGTGGCACGCAGGCTCAGTAGTTGTGGCTCACGTGCTCTAGAGCGCGGGCTCAGTAGTTGTGGCGCACAGGCTTAGTTGCTCTGCGGCATGTGGGATCTTCCTAGCCCAGAGCTCATACCCGTTTCCCTTGCATTGGCAGGCGGATTCTTAACCACTGCGCCACCAGGGAAGCCCCTAAAATGTTTACTTTTTCAGTCTATTTTATACGGGAAAAAAAATAGACATGTATACTGAATATTACAATAACTAATAACAAGTAAGGTTTGTTGAGACCTTGTGCACCACACATTGAGCTAAGCCTTACGTATCATTTAATCCTTATTACTAATGAAAATATTAAATTATGGAAAAAAAAACCCTGATGTGCACATATACATATATATGTATATGTATACAGACACATATATATATATAAAATACATATACATTACAATAAATTTGTATTTGATTTTAAAGAACCCCAACTTTTCCTTTAATTGCTATTCCTAACTATAACTAATCAGTGAGTAGGCTGTACCTTTATAATTCATGTCGCACTTCAGCTTGGTGTCAAACCTCTGAGGGCTTTAGCTTCATTTTATGTTAACATGATGGTAAGCTTCCCACCCCAGTCTGTTCTATGTAGCCTTCTCTGGCCTAGGTTGCCTACTTCTTCAAATATTATACATGAGGTGGCTGCCAGGGAAAAACAGACTCAGCAGTTATCTTTTAATCTTGTTGCTGGAAGATTCTTTAAAATATATATATTTTAACTTACCAAATACTATTATAACTCTTGATTGAAAGGTATTAATAAAGAAATGCCCCCACTCCCTAATCTTTTTTTTTTGCGGTACACGGGCCTCTCACTGTTGTGGTCTCTTCCGTTGCGGAGCGCAGGCTCAGCAGCCATGGCTCACGTGCCCAGCCGCTCCGCGGCATGTGGGATCTTCCCGGACCGGGGCACGAACCCGTGTCCCCTGCATCGGCAGGTGGACTCTCAACCACTGCGCCACCAGGGAAGCCCTCCCTAATCTTTTATTTTGAAAATTCTCAGTCTACAGAAAGTTAGGGAAAATTATGTGGTAAACATCATATATCTTTCCTCTAGATTGATCATTTACTAAAAATTTTTCTATATTTTTATCTTTCCTTCTCTATACAAATATATATGCTTTTAGGGGGTACCATTTGAAACAAATTGTACATATCATGACATTTTATCCCTAAATACTTCTTATCAAAGAATTTTTCTTATACTTTTTTTCTTGTGCATACCCACTAAACTAGAATATTTAAGTGTTCATGATGAATGAGGCCAAAAGATACACTGCTTGATTTCCTCCATCACTAGACTTTCTCCAAATAGTTTTTCCCCTCACTTTATATTACATTGATTTTTTGGTTGATTTATTTCTAATCACTTTTTACAACTACCTGCTACCACTACTCTCACTACGCCTTTCTGAAATCTGTTTTTCTTTTTTCACTTTAAGAAAATTATGGTAAAATGTATGTAACATAAAATTTGCCATCTTAACCATTTAAAAAAATATTTTATTTGTTTATTTTTGGCTGTGTTGGGTCTTCGTTGCTGCACGCAGGCTTTCTCTCCTTGCAGTGAGCAGGGGCTACTCTTCGTTGTGGTGCATGGGCTTCTCATTGCGGTGGCTTCTCTTGTTGCAGAGCACAGGCTCTAGGTCGCTGGCTTCAGTAGTTGTGGCTCGCGGGCTATATAGTGCAGGCTCAGTAGCTGTGGCGCACAGGCTTAGTTGCTCCACGGCATGTGGGATCTTCCCAGACCAGGGCTCGAACCTGTGTCCCCTGCATTGTCAGTTGGATTCTTAACCACTGCACCACCAGGGAAGCCCTGCCATCTTAACCATTTTTAGGTGTACAGTCCAGTGGCATTAATTATATTCAATGTTGTACAGCCATCACTACTACCTAAAACTTGCATCACCCCGAACAAGAAACTGTAACCTTACCATTAAGCAGTAACTTGCCATTCACCCCTTCCCCTGGTCTTTGGTAACCTCTAATCTACCTTCTGTCTCTATGTATTTTTCTATTCTAGGTAGTCCAAATAAGTGGAATCATACAGTATTTGTCCTTTTTTTGTCTGGCTTATTTCACTTTGCATAATGTCTTTAAGGTTCATCCATTTTGTATTATGTATCAGAACGGCATTCCTTTTTATGGCTAAATAATATTCCCTGTATGTTAATACCACATTTTGTTGATCTTTTGATCTACTGATGGACACTTAGGTTGTTTCCACCTTTTGGCTATTGTGAATAATTCTGAAATAAACATTGGTGTACAAGTATCTCTTTGAGTCTCTGCTTTCACTTTTTGGGGTAGATACCTAGGAGTGGAATTACTGGGTCACATGGTCATTTTATGTTTAGCTTTTTGAGAAACTGCCGAACTGTTTTCTGTGGTGGCTGTGCCATTCTATACTCCTACCAGCAGTGTATGAGCGTCCCAGTGTCTTCACATTTTTGCCAATGCTTATTTTCCCTTTCTTTGATTATAGCCATCCTAGTAGACGTAAAGTGGTATTTCATTGTGATGTTGGGTATCTTTTCATGTGCTTACTGTTCATTTGCGTATCTTCTTTGGAGAAATGTTTATTCAAGTCCTTTGATGATTTTAAAAATTGAGTGGTTTATCTTTTTGTTGTTGGGTTTAGGAGTTCTTTATATGTTCTTGATACTAAGCCCTTGTCAGATATATGATTTGCAAATATTTTCTTCCATTCTCTAGATTTTCTTTTCACTTTCTAGATAATATCTTTTGATGTCCAAAAGTTTTAAATTTTGATGAAGTCCAATTTATCTGTTTTTTCTTCTGCTTTTCCTGATAGCTTAGTAACAGAACCATCAGCAACTTTATGAGTTGTTGTTAAATTATTTTTCCCCTGATCACAGGTTAGGGTTTGAGCTGCCTTTTTTGGTCCAGGACCAACGAAAAATAACAATATTAGTTGCCACTGACTGAATATATAATATGTGTTAGGTGCCATTGGGAAACCTGAGAAAAGAGGATTCTAGGGAAGCAAAGGGTCAAAATGTCGTTCTTTCCAGGTAAATTCTACTAAAACCCTTAACCTCCCAGAGAGATTAGAAGATACAGTCTTCCCCATCATTTTCTAGTCAGAACTAGTATCTGTACTGCACTGATTGGGTTCCTGGCATCTGCTCTGGATCCTAGGCTGCCCCTAAACTTCAGCCTGTGGAGGTTCCAGGTTTCTTGTTTCTACATTTCCTTGAATTTCTTAGTTAGCTCAGCTAGCTTTTTACCTTACCTGCCTAGTCCACAGTTGTCTTTTCAGACTAAGAAACTCAAAGTAAATGGGTTCCTTACAGAGAGACTAACATTTTAAACCAGCCTTTACATCTGTTTTATTGCACTAGAAAAGTAAGTTTCCCCACATTTATAACTCTGAAATTCCGTTAGGAAGCTCTGTATGTGATGCTATTCATTAAAATAGTTAGGCTTTTTCTATGTGTGGTATGAGTGCTTTCCCTCTAGTATATTTCCTTTCGGATGACTTGATAATTGTTCACTTTTCCCCTCAAACTATGAAAACACAAATATTAAGTGCTCTATCAGTCTTTAATATGGTTCATTCTCATTTTTTTTTCCCCTAGCTGATTTAAAAAGAACAATTGCTGTCCTTTTGGATGACATTTTACAACGTTTGGTAAAGCTGGAGAACAAAGTCGACTATATTGTTGTAAACGGCTCAGCAACCAACACTACCAATGGTACTAGTGGGAATCTGGTGCCTGTGACGACAAATAAAAGGATAAATGTATCAGGCAGCATTAGATAGCAGTTGAAGATCAGCTTGTGCTGCTACGTTCACCGTGGATTATATCCTATGGCAGAAAAGCTTTTATATCGCTGGCTAGCATAGAGTAATACTTTACAATAAAACCTCTATGCAGTTTCAAGGAGTATGCTGGATTCATGGAACTCTAATTCTGTATATAAATTTTAAAAGTTATTTGCTTTCAGGCACAACCCTTCAACGCTGTACTATATCCTTAAAGGGAACTTGGTAACATGGTTGATGTAGTAAGCAGGTAGGTGATCTTGTATAAATCTTTGTGTTTGAGATCAAGTTGAAACAAAAACACTGAAAGACATGGATTCATTTCTATAAAATATTTATTTAAATATATGACATGTTTCTCAGACAAGTGAAGAATATTGTTACTGAATCATTCTGTCATTTGTTATCAGTAGATGTGACTGTTTGACTAATACTATTAGAAAATGTGCTTACTTCCAGTACTTACTATATTTTGTTATTCAGATTATGAGCAGAGAGAAAGGAAGTATAATGTTGAAAATAATGTTTTGAAATCATGACCCAAAGAATGTCTTCATTTGCACTATCCCTTCAGAATAACTGGAGGTTAATTATTGTATATTTTTAAAAATTACATTTATAAGAGTATAATCTTGAAATGGGTAGTAGCCACTGTTCATAACCTATTCTAAACATTGGGACAATTAAATAACATTAAAATAGTAATTTCTAATCTCATATGTAACATTTTCTTATATACTTATGTTCTGAAGAATAAAAGATATTTATGATGAGATTAAAAATAAGTATTCATGATTTTCATATACATGAATGTTTAAAGTGTAACCCTTTGATTATGTTGTCAAGAAAGCACATTATTTCCATATTCCGGTAATTTTTGCTTATATTGGCAAGGGAGAGAGAAACTGAGATATTTGTGAGACTGGGACTCTTAAGGACTTTAGCCAGATGTATATAGTAAAAGTATTTGTGTTGCATTAAACTGCTTGGAAAATGGTAACATTATAGTACGTAGTATCCTGCTTTATGAAATTTTGGATTTGTATAATAGATACGTTAGATATTCATTTTATATAATGAGCACTTGAAATAATTAAGAATGTTTAAAATGTAATTTAAATTATGAAGATGGACTATCTTTTCAGGAAAACAGCTATTCTATATAGCACAAGAAATCCTAATCTTGGGTAATTCTACTATAGAGCAAAGTACACCTTTATTTAAATTTACCTTGTAGCAAATTTAATTGCCATATGGTGCCCTATGTTTCATAGTATTTATTCTCTATAACAACTGCTTAAGTGCAGCTAGCTTCTAGATTTAGACTGTATTGAATTTATTTTGGTTTTGGATATTGTATTGTTCATTATTACAATGTGCTACCAGACATAGTAGCAATAATTATAATGTTTTATTAAAGTTAAGTATGAGAAAATATTTCATGAAAGGTATCTTTCCAAACTCTTCCCTGTACCCTACCTTTATGTGAAGAAATTATTTATATACCATTTTCAGGTAAAGTTTGGAATAATTGTTCAGTCTCTCATTAGATGTTGACATTTTTGTTTTTGTTTTCAGGGATGAAATAAAATGTATTATTTGTACTTTAAAGTGTTATCATAAGTTTTTTCTTTAATGGTGATTGTGCATTTAATAAATGGTAAATGATTAAAAGGAATCTTAGATAATTTGGGTTTTGTTCCATGAATTCCAGATAGCTGTTTCAAAAGAGAAAAATGGAAGATTGCCTTGTTCAGGTTAGGCGAGTCTGAGTTTGGGAACTGATGGGAACAAATCTGGGGATTGTGATTGGAGGTGGTTCCTAGGCTTGTACTGTCAAGTCGAAGTTTACTGGTGAGTTTTTTTAAATTTTTAAATTTTTATTTTATATTGGGGTATAGTTGATTAATAATGTTGTGTTAGTTTCAGGTGTACAGCAAAGTAATTCAGTTATACATAAATATGTATCTATTCTTTTTCAAATTCTTTTCCCATTTAGGTTATTACAGAGTATTGAGCAGAGTTCCCTGTGCTATACAGTAGGTCCTTGTTGGTTATCTATTTTAATAGCAGTGTATACACGTCAATCCCAAACTCCCAATCTGTCCCTACCCTCCACCCTTCCTTCCTGTTAACCATAAGTTTATTCTCTTAGTCTGTGAGTCTGTTTCTGTTATGTAAATAAGTTCATTTGTATCTTTTTTTTTTTTAGGTTTTGCTTATAAGCTGATATCATATATTTATCTTTCTCTGTCTGACTTACTTCACTTAGTATGATAATCTCCAGGTCCATCTGTGTTGCTGAAAATGGCATTATTTCATTCATTTTAATGGCTGAATATTATTCCATTGTATAGATCTAACACACCTTCTTTATCCATTCCTCTGTTGATGGACATTTAGGTTGCTTCCATGTCTTGGCTATTGTAAACATTGCTGCAATGAACATTGGGGTGCATATATCCTTTCCTTTTAAAAAAAATTAATTAATTAGTTGATTTTTGGCTGCATTGTGTCTTTGTTGCTGCATGTGGGCTTTCTCTAGTTGCAGCGAGCAGGGCCTACTTTTTGTTGTGGTGCACGGGCTTCTCACTGTGGTGGCTTCTCTTGTTGTGGAGCACAGGCGCTTGGAGTGCAGGCTTTAGTAGTTCTGGCTCGTGGGCTCTAGAGCACAGGCTCAGTAGTTGTGGCGCACGGGCTTAGTTGCTCTGTGGCATGTGGGATCTTCCCGGACCAGGGCTTGAACCCGTGTCCCCTGCATTGGCAGGCAGATTCTTAACCACTGTGCCACCAGGGAAGTCCCACATGTATCCTTTCAAACCATGTTTTCCTCCAGATATATGCCCAGGAGTGGGATTGCTGGATCTTATGGTAGCTCTATTTTTAGTTTTTTAAGGAACCTCCATACTGTGGCTGCACCAGTTTACATTTCCACTAACAGTGTAGGAGGGTTCCTTTTTCTCCACAGTCTCTCCAGGATTTATTGTTTGTAGACTTTATGATGATGGCCATTCTGACTGGTGTGAGGTGATATCATAGTTTTGATTTGCATTTCTCTAATAATTAGCGGTGTTGAACATCTTTTCATGTGCCTCTTGGCCATCTGCATGTCTTCTTTGGAGAAATGTCTGTTTAGGTCTTCTACCCATTTTTTGATTGGGTTGTTTGTTTTTTTCATATTGAGCTGCATGGGCTGTTTGTAAATTTTGCAGATATTAAATCCCTTGTCAGTTGCATTGTTTGCAAATATTTTCTCCCATTCTGTGGATTGTCTTTTTGTTTTGCTTATGGTTTCCTTTTGCTGTGCAAAAGCGTTTGAGTTTAATTAGGTCCCATTTGTTTAATTTTGTTTTTATTTTCATTACTCTAGGAGACAGATCAAAAAAAGATATGCTGTGATTTATGTCAGAGAGTGTTCTGCCTATATATTCCTCTAAGAGTTTTATATTATGCAGTCTTACATTTAGGTCTTTAATCCATTTGGAGTTTTTGTGTATGGTGTTAAAGAATGTTCTAATTTCATCTTTTTGCATGTAGCTATCCAGTTTCCCAGTACCATTTATTGAAGAGACTATCTTTTCTCCATTTTATAGTCTTGCCTCCTTTGTTATAGATTAATTGACCATAGGTTTGTGGGTTTATTTCTGGGCTTTCTATCCTGTTCCATTGATCTATATTTCTGTTTTTTGTGCCAGTACCATACTGTTTTGATGACTATAGCTTTGTAGTATAGTCTGAAGTCAGGGAGCCTGATTCCTCCAGCTCCGTTTTTCTTTCTCAAGATTGCTTTGGCTATTTGGGGTCTTTTGGGTCTCCATACAGATTTTAAGATTTTTTGTTCTAGTTCTGTGAAAAGTGCCATTGGTAATTTGATAGGGATTTTATTGAATCTGTTGATTGCCTTGGGTAGTATAGTCATTTTGACAATGTTGATTCCTGCAATCAAAGATCATGGTATATCTTTCTGTCTGTTCGTATCATCTTTGATGTCTTTTATCAGCATCTTACAGTTTTCGGAGTACAGGTTGTTTGCTTCCTCAGGTAAGTTTATTCCTAGGTGTTTTATTCTTTTTGATATGATGGTAAATGGGTTGTTTCTTTAATTTCTCTTTCTGATCTTTCGTTGTTAGTGTGTAGAAATTCAACCAGTTTCTGTGTATTAACACATTATTGACTGGGGGATTTTGGCAGAAACTAACACCTGTAGCTGGCGATTTGTAATGTAAGTGAATATTGAAACACCTGCGTTTGAGTAAATATCAACAACTTTTTTTGCACTTAATGTATTTATTTGAAACTTCATACATGTCATACTAAAGCATTCTAATATTTCATTAGAGTATGATAGGCAGTATAGCAGGCACCTCTGTTCAGGGGAACAGAATATCTATTACAAATATACTGTGTTTCCCTGCACTTTCCCCTGGAAGAACAGACTCTATACTTTCCGGCGGCATTTTTTGTTAGTCCTGTGGGTATTATTTCCTCTAGAATATGTTCTTTTATTTTACCTGATAGTCGACAAGGTGGATCTTTGTTGGGAGCTCTTTTAGAAATGCCACAAGAAGGACCGGGTGCGGGACTAACACTACATTCACCAGAATGGTCAGTTACCCATTCTCTAGCTACTGCTAACAAAATTTGCTTGTAAGTCATTTTGTTCTGTACATTAAGGCTACAGTAAGTTTTAAACGGCTCTAGGTGTGCGTGCTTCAGTAGTTGCGGCGCACGGGCTTAGTTGCTCCGTGGCACGTGGGATCTTCCCGGACCAGGGCTTGAACCCGTGTCCCCTGCATTGGCATGCGAATTCTTAACCACTGTGCCACCAGGGAATTCCTCCTTTTTCATTTCTAATTTTATTGATTTGAGCCCTCTCTCTCTTTTTCTTGATGAGTCTGGCTAAAGATTTATCAATTTTGTTTATCTTTTCAAAGAACCGGCTGTTAGTTTCATTGATCTTTTCTATTGTTTTCTTCATTTCTATTTCATTTATTTCTGCTCTTTATGATTTCTTTCCTTCTACTAACTTTGGGTTTTGTTTGTTCTTCTGTCTCAAGTTGCTGTAGGTGTAAGGTTAGGTTGTTTATTTGAGATTTTTCTCGTTTCCTGAGGTAAGATTGTATTGCTATAAACTTCCCTCTTAGAACTGCTTTTGCCGTGTCCCATAGGTTTTTGAGTGAATTAGAGTCTAATTCACTGATGTAACCTGGGCATATACAATTGTGTACACATATACATTATGTGTGTGGCACATAATAGGTGCCTGATAAATATTTGTTAATGCAAGTTCCTCAGCCATTTTACACTTTTTGCTTTGTGCATCTGTACCTTTATATTAAAAAAAGACATTCTTTTTGTACAACATATCATGAACTTATTTCCAAGTCAGTAAGTATATAACTTTCATGGTTATTGCATTGTGTGAAATGAATATCACAGTTGATATATCTTTCACTCAATTATTGGGCATTTTGGTTGCATATAAAAGATTTAGACCTTGGTGTGGGACAAATCTAAAGCCTGCCCTCTTTCCATTATTCCTTGTTGTCTGGATGCTAGAGGGTAACCTAATAAAGTGTGGTTAATATCCATTTGGGGGAGACAAAATAAAGTGTTGAAATACCTCTACTGGAAGAACAGAGAAAATCCAAAACTGGTGATCATCCTCAGGCTTTGTTTTATATCATGAGCAGCAGGCTAGAACCATTTTGCGAAGTAGGGAAAAGACTGAGAATAAAATGTACAGTGGCTAATCCATAATTGGGTTAGAGCACTGGGAGGGGATTGGTTAGTAGTCAAACTTGTGCTTAATCAGATCAGGTTTGTCATTTTATAGCTTTTGGCTTAAAACGAGTCAGTAATATTAGTGTGTATTTAGGTAAGGAAGTTACGCCATAAAGATTTTTTTAAATTATTGTTTTTTTTTTAGATTTTATCCATGTTAGTATCTTTCAGACATCTTTCCTGAATGAGTTTAGGACCTCCAGTGAGTCCTTATTAGGTCAAGTGGAACTTCGCGTTGCTTCTAAGTGTTGATTAGCATCATCATTCGTTTAAATAAATCATTATTTTTCATTTAGCTTTCTCAGGTGCTTAATTCTTCCACCCACCCACTCTTTCTTTACTATCTCATACCAATTAGACATTAATAGTTAACACTGTTTTTTTTCAGGCAAAGAAGTAAACTATGGTTCTGAGGATTGTTTTTAAGTGGGATGGTGATATGAGATATAATAAGAAAGCTTGAGGAGAGGAAACATTTTGAACCACTGGTGTTTGGGAATTTACCCATTACAGATTATGTTCAATTTTGAGGTAAATGTGTTTTTTGTTTGCTTGTTTGTTTTTCATCTTCATGAGTTTGAAAAGGAGGAAAAAATCCTCTTATTTTTTTCTTCAAATCTGAACTAGGAGTTTCAGGCCCCAAACCTTGAGTGGATGATTGAATCAGGAGGGGCCAGAAAGGGGCCCTCTGCCAGGTGGGAGGGGCCACGGGCCCCTGCTTCCTGAAAGAGACTCTATACCTTGTATATTAAAACTGTTCAAAACCACGAAATGCTCTGGGAGGAAGGATTTAGAGCAGGAAGGATTTGGAGAATTTATTTTTAATAATATCCCTCATGTAATGAGGTCATTACAGTAACAGTTATGGAGCATTTACTAAGGGCTGTGCCCTGCACTGTGCTCATCGTGTACAATGTCTTGTTTTAATATGCAAAACAGCTTTGTGAGGTAGGTTCTGGTACCCCCATTTTCACAGATCTTTTAAGCTTCACAGCACAGATTCAGACCCAGAAGGAGTCTGTGCTCTTGACCACCCTGCCTTACCAGCGGTTCTGCCAATCCGGGCTTAAATAAGCTCAAGCATTCCCCTTCCCTCCCCTAATCTTGTCCCCAAGACTTACAAACTTCTCTGCTCTGATCCAAGAGAGATCTCCTCACTGTGTCCTCAACGGCCTGGGTCAGCAGAGCTCACAGAGTCTGCAAAGGCGTCACACGGTATGTATTGGGTCCCCAGGCATTGGTGGTAACCCCACGCAGGCTGATGGCCCAGGATGGCTGGGTTTGGGGGTGACGGGAGATGAACACATGCCATGGTATTTGGGAGCTTATGAGCACGCCTGCCATGATAGCGGCTGTTACATCCTTTCTTGGAATAAAGGGAAACAAGGAATCGGCTTAGTGCATATTCTCCAGGGTGAAGAGAATCTTCTCAGTCTCCTCATTAAGGCCATTTTTTTGTATCCAGCATGGGATTCAGGGCACTATCAACTCACCTATGGCAGTTCTCCATCAATGTCAAGTCTAGTACTAAGATATTATTTGCAAGACTTAGGTTAGGGACTTTCTGGGGCCAAAATATTTCCACTTATTGGAGAACAGAGTGGGATTCAGGACCACATTCTTGGTCTATTATTTTGCCCTTTGTAATCTCTTTGGGTTTCACACATGTATCATTTGATGACTTTTAAAGGAGCCTCATATTGTCTTGATATTGACTTGATATGTCTGACCTAAGCGTTTCACAGAATATCTCTGAGTTTTCTAGAATACTGCCTGAGCCTTAAAAACCTCTAGCCATTTCTCCAAAGCTTCCGTGTTGATTTGAGAGCGTTTTAAATTGCAGAAGCTCTGGGTCCATCTTTTTTCTTTATCTGGAAGACTGCTGCCTACTGCACATGGTCCATGCACTGATAATCAGACTGGAATTGATCTCTCCACGGAGAACCGAGGAAAAACTTTCATGGAAATCCTCTTTTTAGCATCTTCTTTATTACTTGTCCTGTATAATAAAAGGGCAACTCTTTCTCTGGTCTTCCCCTGAAGCTGATGTATTTAAAAATAGAATGAATGTAAAGAATGCTTGTTGTGAACTGTAAGAGTGCGTTTTAGCTAAAAATGGCCTTCTCCTTTTAGCTTCCAGGCGAAGACACAGTTGGAGGAGAAAGGCAGGCAGAAGTTGGGGGTTGGAGGGTTGACATATTAATATAGTTTGTTTTCTTTTTCTCTGCTGGCTGCTGTCATCTTCTGCCTTGGAAAGTACCTAAGTGGTGCTTGGAAATAAACTTTCCCAGGGAAGGTGGTATGAATATTGATAGTTTTAATTAAAAATCACTTTCTGTCTCTTTGCATGACTTAATTCTTCTTACCTTTTTTCCTAAATACCATGTGTTAAAAACAATATTGAGTTTAAATACAGTGCTAAATAACCATGGTTAACAGCAGAAGACAGGTAGCTCTTTCTTTGATTAAAACAAGTGACTTCTAACAGAGCCTCAGCTGAGGGGCTTGGAGACTGCATAAGTGGTCACTCTGCCTTCTGTTTCTAGAAATAAATTTTTCCTAAGGCTAAAAAGGAAGCCAAGGCCACAGCTCTGAAAGGGGGAAGTTTTTCTTATTGTCGATTAGTGCTCAGTTAACTTTATCAGGGAAGTAATGAGCTTGGGAAAGACTTTAAGTTATACCTTCTACACCTTTCTTCAGAGAGTCTTCACTTCACATACACTGATGCTAAGGTGGGGAGAATTGGTTTCTTCCCAACGCAGAAGGCTAGATGGAAAGTATTCTTTGCCTCTGCAAAACCAAGATAGCTAGTATTTCTTGCTGATGATAAGGCACGAGGGCTGGCTGCATAGAAGTAGTGTCCCAACTCTAGGCACAGCTGGGACCCTTTGCCATCTTACAATGTCCTGTTGAAATTCCAAGCAGATGAAACCGAGCCCAGAAGTAGTCACAACTATGAAACAATCCTATTGTCAGGCTTTGGCTGCCCTATTTTATATCATGTAGTTCAGATTTGTTCTTTTCCACTGTGGAATGCCTTTCTCTTACTCTCTTTGGTTCGAGTACGATTAGTTTTTCCAATGTGTTTCTCAAGTTTTACCTACTTAGTATTACTAAGTTTTCTGTTCCCAGCCTTAAGAGATCGCCCTTTTCTCTGGAATCCCGTTTTGACTTGTCCCTGCTTCACGCATTTAGTCCTTCATTCACACTGTTCCCTCTGTCCGATTACGCTTCTCCCAGGTCTTTGCACGAGTGGCTTTTTCTTGAGAAATTCTTCAAGTCTGAACTGAATGCCACTTCTACAGAGAGACCTTCTCTCACTACCATTCTAAAGTAGGAGGCCTTTCTGTATATTCAGAGACCGTCAGGTTCCTAGTACCCAGCACAGTAACTAGCACATAGTAAATGTTTGTTGAATGAATTAACAAATGAATTTGTTATTTCAATTTAATGTGTAATGATTTTCAGCTTAAGAACAAAAACGTTGGGAGTAAATTCAAACTATGAATTGGAAAGAATTGAAATCTTTAAAATACTGAGTCTTTCATTCCGCAAATACCGTAACTCTCAAAATTTATTAAGGTCTTCTTTAAAGTTTCTCAGTAAACTTTTGTAAGTTTCCTTGCAGAGGCTTTATATGTGTTTTGTTGTAGTGGGTTGGCCAAAAGGTTCGTTCGGGTTTTTCCCTAAGAGGGTTCTAGTAGTGCTTAGTTGTCTTTAACTTCATTCAAAACAATTTTTTTAGATTGTATTGTGACGGCTGTTATATCAGCATGCATTGAAAAAAAAAAACTTACCAAAATTGGTGAATTTTTGTGTGGCCATTTTAATATTGAAGATGGAAGGAAAAACAACATTTGTGGCATATTATGCTTTATTATTTCAAGAAAGGGGAAAGCACAACTGAAACGCAAAAAAAAGGTTTGTGCAATGTGTGGAGAAGGTGCTGTGACTGATCGAACATCTCAAAAGTGGTTTGTGAAGTTTTGTGCTGGAGATTTCTCGCTGGATGATTCTCCATGGTCGGGTAGACCAGTTGAAGTTGATAGCAATCAAATTGAGACATTAATTGAGAACAATCAACATTATACCACGTGGGAGATAGCCGACATACTCAAAATACCCAAATCAAGCGTTGAAAATCATTTGCACCAGCTTGGTTATGGTCATTGCTTTAACGTTTGGGTTCCATATAAGGTAAGCGAAAAAAACGTTCTTGACGGTACTTCCGCATGCGATTCTCTACTTAAACGTAAGGAAACGTTCCGTTTTTAAAACAAATTGTGATGTGTGATGAAAAGTGGATACCGTACATAACGTGGAATGGAAGAGATTGTGGGGCAAGTGAAATGAACAACCACCAACGACACCAAAGGCCGGCCTTCATCCAAAGAAGGTGATGTATATATGATGGGATTGGAAAGGTGTCCTCTACTATGAGCTCCTTCCAGAAAGCCAAACAATTAATTCCAACAAGTGCTGCTCCCAATTAGACCAACTGAAAGTAGCACTCAACGAAAAGTTCCAGAATTAGCCAATAGAAAGTGCATAATCTTCCATCTGGATAACGTAAGACCACATGTTTCTTTGATGACCAAGCAAAAATTGTTACAGCTTGGCTGGGAAGTTCTGATTCATCCGCTGTATTCACCAGACATTGCACCTTTGGATTTCCATTTATTTCAGTCTTTACAAAATTCTCATAATGGAAAAAAATTTCAATTCCCTGGAAGGCTGTAAAAGGCACCTGGAACAGTTCTTTGCTCAAAGAGATTAAAAGTTTTGGGAAGATGGAATTATGAAGTTGCCTGAAAAATGGCAGAAGGTAGTGGAACAAAACGGTGAATGTGTTCAATAATTAGTTCCTGGTGAAAATGAAAAGTGTGTCTTTTATTTTTGTTTAAAAACCGAAGGAACTTTTTGTCCTGCCCAATATTTATTACTAGATGTAATTTATAAATAGTATCTATTTACATTTCGTTTTTATTACTTGCATATAGAAAAATAAAAAGAACAAAAACTTTGATAACTCCTAGAATTGGGACATAAACAGAAGAGATGCGACGGATGTCTGCTTGTGTAAGGAACTAAGAAATTTTCTGCAAAGTAATTCATGCTAGTAGATGAAATCTGTGGGATGCCAGGGTATGTTTCAAGGGTAGTAGTACGAGTAAACAGGAATGACTCTGCATGTTCTCATATTCTCTGTGGTCTTCTAGTTTTTCGCTGGGGATCTTGAGAAAAATGTTTTTTTATCTTTAAACAGTGTTTAATGCACATCTGACTGTATTATGATAGATGGATATAATTTAAATAAGACATGATCAAACTTTTAATCCAGTTATTTCTATGCAAAAAAGTCATTATGTATTTTAATATAGAAAATAAATATGATTTTTGAAGTTGATTTTTAAAAATACTCTAGCATTTTAAAGTTGAAGTTGAGAAAATTTGTTTCTTAACTTCCATTACTTTAATAGTATGACTTCTGGCAAATATGTGATTTCTGACTCAGTGCCTTCAACTCCAAAGCATTGATGATGCCTATCCTTTGTGACCCCATGGGGTTTTGTTACAATAAACAGAGTATATCTAAAACCCTTTGAGTTCTTAGGAAGGAAATATATAAAAGAAGTATAATGAAATTGTTCATCTCAAGTTCCTAGCACGAGGCCTTGCACAGAGTTGGTTCAATACATATTTAATGATCATGAGAAAAGGAGTCTGTGGAATAGCACTTATAAAGCAATAGAAGGATATTTTACATTTCTACATTTCTTAGATTGTGTCACAATGCAGTCCACATCCAGGACTTAGAGTTTTCTAAAAAACTCTGTTACATGGTACAGTATTTCAATAGGATATCAATTTAATGGGTTATGACTAGCATTTTGAAGTAATGGAATAAAATGGAAATAAATATCAGATGGCATCATAAGTAATAACAGTATTTCCTGAAACTTTTGATTCATATATCTGTGTGTGTGTGTTTCCTGGGTCATGATGTAAAATATATTTCTTTGGTAGGTTGAGGTTAAAAAAAGTTTTGAAGGCCACTGATATAATTATACAGATTATAATTTACACAGAGCTGTTCTCATTTTGCTTGATTTAAGAAGACAAATAATTGGAACAGAATTGTAGTTTGCTGCTAAGCAGCAAGGAAATAACGGAATTCTATGCCAGAAAAGCTGTATAGGACTCCCCCCACTGCAACCCCGGTTGGGGAGGTAATTAGAAGAAACTAAAATACACCTGCTTTACTAATCAAGTCACGTCCTGGGAGGTCCTTGGTCAATTTTTTTTTTTCCTTTGGCCATGCCACATAGCATGCGGGATCGTAGTTCCCTGAGCGGGGATCGAACCCGTGCCCCCTGCCGTGGAAGCATGGAGCCCTAACCACTGAACTGCCAGGGAATTTCCCGGTCAGATTTTTCTTTATAAGCTTCCCTCCCCTCATACTGTGCAATTAATGATTTTCTCATTTCTTATAGGAAACAAATGACACTGTCAAATTATGATTATCAACTAATGTTTTTAAGTCACACCAAGAACTGTGCACATCCTATCATGAAGACAAATTTTACATTATTTCTTAAAAGGAATGAAAAGTTATATTGTTCACATTCCTGTAACAAGTCCCTCTCTTTCTTCAAATTATGCTTACTTGCTACTTAATATATCTACCTGAGGAAAGCTTCCTCACTGAACCTATTTCAAACGAGGCGACAGAGCTTTACATTTATTTTACTATGAAAAGTTCATCCATACAGCAAGGTTGAAAGGATATGCCCACCATCTAGATTCTACCATTAATTCTTTTGTTATACTCTGCCACATCTATCTATTAAACCATTTTATTTTTTTATGCTCTTTGAAACAAATTACAGTTTTCAGCCACTTTTCCCTAAGTACTTTAACATGCACGTCATTAACTCAAGTTCAGTATTAAAGTTTCTTCTCTAGATGTAAAGTTTATATACAATGAAATGCACACATTTTTAGCATACATTAGCTGAGTTTTGACAAATTCATTAGCCTGCTACCCAAACTTCTGTTAATATGTAGAATACTACCATCCCACCAAAAAGGCCCCTTATACCGTCCCTAGTCAAATCCTACCCCACCCCAAGGCAGTTTTTTCCACCATAGATTAATTTTGCCTATTCTAGAATTTCATATAAATGGAACCATACAGTGTGTGCTCTTGTTTCTGGCTGCTTTCACTCATCATAATGTTTCTGATTTTCATTTATGTTGTTGCGTGTGTAATTTGTTTAATGCTGAGTAGTATTTCATTATATGAACGTAACACAGTTTGTATATTTCTTCTCCTATTGATAAACATTTGGGCTCTTTCTAGTTTAGGGCTGTTATGATAAAACTGCCGTGAATGTTCTTTCTTTAAAATGTTTATTTATTTATTTGGCTGCGTCGGGTCTTAGTTGCTGCACGTGGGATTCATTGTTGCAGCGTGCCAGCTCAGTAGTTGCAGCGCGCCAGCTCGGTAGTTGCAGCACACGGGCTCTAGAGTGCACGGGCTCGGTAGTTGTGGCACGTGGGCTTAGCTGCCCCACAGCGTGTGGGATCTTAGTTCTCTGACCAGGGATCGAACCCGCGTCCCCTGCATTGGAAGACGGATTCTTAGCCACTGCACCACCAGGAATTCCCATGAACATTCTTATAGAAGTCTTTTTTGTGAACATAAATTTTCATTGCTTTTGGATAGATACCTAGGAGTGACATTACTGGGTCGTATAAGTGTGTTAAGAAATGCACTGTGTCTTCCAAAGTGGTTGTGCATGTGGCACTCTCACTGACAGTAGAGTTTTGATTAGATGTCTCCACGTTTGCCCACGCTCAGGGAGGTAATAGCAGGGCCATAACACCTCACTCCTTTGAAACTGCTGCTCCATTGTGCCCACAGGACAGAGTTGTAGATGGTGAGCAAACGTGTAACGTCGTGTGAGTGGAGGTCCCGAACTGTTCATGCACACACCGGAAAAAAGAAAGTTCTACCAGCAGAAGGATGAAAAAGCATTGTCTTCAAGACAGAGAATAAAGGGACTAATAGAAGGACCCTTGGACCAGTCTCTGTCTGTTGGTGTCCCCAAACTTATCTCATTGCTAATTTAAAGAAAGTGAGGCCTAGCCCAGAGGAGAGAGTAACTCTTTGGCAATATTCTAAACCAAGTTGCTACCTATTTCCCTGGGAATAATTGTGTGTGTGTGTGTGTGTGTGTGTGTGTGTGTGTGTATTGTACTGTAGATATACTGCACAACTCTCAGGTACCTGTAGAATGGGTTTTTAATTTCTATCCCATATTCCTGTCAGTTTGCATGTTTTTCTTTATTCTGTTAATATGGTGAATTGCATTGATTGATTTTCAAATATTGAGCCAACATTGCATTAAATGTTGTAATGTGTTATTTATTTTTTATGTTATTGGATTCAATTTGCTACTATTTTGTTTTAGGAGTTTAAATCAATAGATTTATGAGATTTATGAAAAAAATTAGTCTGTAATTTTCTGTCCTTGTAAGTCCTTCAGTTTTGGTATTGAGTTTATTCTGATATCATAAGACAACTTGAAAAGTATTCTCTATAAGAGCATGTATAAGATTGATATTATTTCTTTGTTAATTTAGAAGTCACTAGTGAAGTGATATGGCCTGGAGATTTCTTTTGGGGAAGGTCTTTAATTATGGGTTCATTTTCTTTCATAGGTATAGGGTTATTTAGATTTACTTTTAATTTTTGTGTTAGTTTTAGTAAGTTGGTTTTTCTCTATTTTTCTTGTCCATTTAAATTTTCAAGTTTATTGGCATAAAATTGTTGGTAATATCTTATTGTCCTTTTTATATCTACTGCATGGTTTGTAATGATGTTGCCTTTCATTTATATTAGTTTTTGCTTTGCTCTTCAATTATTTCTTAGATAAAAGGTAGCATTTTATGCCCACTGTCTGTGACATGATTTATACATTTAAAAATATATTCTCGGGCTTCCCTGGTGGCGCAGTGGTTGAGAGTCTGCCTGCCAATGCAGGGGACACGGGTTCGTGCCCCGGTCCGGGAAGATCCCACGTGCCGCGGAGCGGCTGGGCCTGTGAGCCATGGCTGCTGAGCTTGTGCGTCTGGAGCCTGTGCTCCGCAACGGGAGAGGCCACAACAGTGCGAGGTCCGCGTACCACAAAAAAAAAAAGAAAAAAAATTTTATATATATATATATATATTCTGGAGATCACTTCATAGCAGTATTCAAGAGTCTTTCTCATTTTTAAATGTTGCACAGGACTTCATTGTGTGGCTGTTCATGCCTCCAGTCCCCTTTTAATGAATGTTTGGTTTGTTTTCAGTCTTTTTACTGTAACAAATAGTGCTGAAGGGAATACCTTTGTATGTATGTATGAAAACAAACTTGCTGGTTATGATCTCATTTATATGTGGAATCTCAAACAAAAACAAAAACCAAGTTCATAGATAGAACAGATTGGTGGTTGCTAGAGGCGGGAGTTGGAGGGTTGGCAGATGGGTAAAGGGAGTCGAAAGGTACAAATTTCCATTTATAAAATAAATAAGTCGTGGTGATGTAGTGTACAGCATGGCGAGTATAGTTAATAATACTGTATTGCATGTTTGAAAATCCCTAAGGGAGTAGTAAATCATCAAAGCTCATGTCACGAAAAAAATTCCGTAACTATGTATGGTGATGTATGTTAACTAGACTTAACTGTGGTGATCATTTCACAGTGTATACAAATATCGAATCATTATGTTATGTACCTAAGTTGTATGTAATGTACCTAACATATAAAGTTGTATGTCAGTTATACCTCAATAAAAAATTAATTAAAAAATTTTTTGCTAGTGTTATCTTTGGGATAGATTTCTAGAAATGGGATTTCCTAAAAATGGGGGAGGGGCAATAACTATAGATTAAATTTAAGAGCTTTAACAACCAAATACAGTAGATGATCCTTGATTGGATCCTGCTATGAAAAAGTGAGCTATAAATAACACTGAGGATGTGGGTAAATTTAAATATAGAATGGGTGTGAGATGAAACTAGAGAGCTATTTTCATGTTGGGGAGGCAATACCATTGTATTTAGATAGGAGAATTTTTTTTTCTTTTAGAAGTGTAAAGTATTTTGGCATAAAATGTCATAATGTGTGACATTTACTTTGAAACAGCTCAACCACAATAATAAAAAATGAAATAGATTGATAAATCAATAAAGCTAATATGTCAGAATGTCTACAGTGGCTGAATCTTAGTGGATTTATAGGCATTCATGGTACTATTTTTTTCTACTTTTGTATATGTTTGTAAATTTCATAATAAAAAGTAAAAAAATTAAATTATACAGGCATATATATTATGTATCTAGTGAGTTATTCTTGCATTATTTTATCTTTACATGTGACTTTATCCATAGTAAGGATTATTTCTTAGAAACATTTTGTCTGATACTAATATAATTATCTCATAATCCTCTTACATAGTATCTCAAGATACTGGTGTAATTTCTTTTGGTTAATATTTGCTTGGAAGTCGGTCCAGAGGTTGCAGCTGCAGAGGAACCACCCAAGGAGAGCTGCAAAGATGCTGTCTGGACACGTGGCCTTGGGCTGTGGCTTGCACCCTCCCTTGGCAGGCCAGACTGGTCTTCAGAATGCTTTGGGATCATCCTTCATTGCCACAGGGAACCTCCATGCCTCTTAACACTTGTCTTCAGAAGACTGGCACTGCTGAGGTATCCTCTGTTTTTGAAGAGCGTAATCTTGGAGCCAAAACCTCTGTTGACTGTGAAGAAACAGGGTGTGTCTCAAGTATTGGTGATAGTATTGGTTGAATACATGGGCTGAGGAATGTTCAAGCAGACGAAATGCTAGTGTTTTTCTTCAGCCTTAAAGGGTATGTTTCAACTTGGGAACTGACAATGTTGGTTTTGTTGTGTTTGGACATGATAAACTAATTAAGGAAGGAGATACTGTGAAGAGGACAGGAGCCATTGTGAATGTTCTAGTTGGTGAGAAGCTACTGGGTTGTATAGTAGATGCCCCTGGTAATGTCACTGATGGCAAGGATCCAGTTGGTTCCAAGACCCAATGGTGAGTTGGCCTGAAAGCCCCTGGCATCATTTCTCCAATCTCTGTGCAGAAACCAGTGCAGACTGGCATTAATGCTGTGGATAGCTTGGTGCTGATTGGTTGTGGTCAGTACAGGCTGACGATTGGTGACTGACAAAACATCAATGATTGACATAATTATTAACCAGAAACATTTCAGTGATGGATCTGATGGAAAGAAGAAGCTATACTATATCTACACTGCTATTGGTCAGAAGAGATCCACTGTTGCCCAGTTGGTGAAAACACTTACAGATGTGGATGCCATGAAGAACACCAGTGTGGTTTCAGCCACTGCTGCTGACACTGCCCTCCATCAGTACCTGACTCCTTATTCTTGCTGTGCTGTGGGAGAGTATTTTAGGGATAATGGCAAACATGCTTTGATCATCTGTGATGAATTATCCAAGGAGGCTGGCGCCTCTGCTGATCTGCAGACCACTCAGCTACTCATGAGGTCCAGCCTGATGATGTGTTCTACTTATACTCCCATCTACAGGAGAGAGCAGACATAACGAACGATTCTTTTGGTGGTGGCTCCTTGACTTCTTTACCAGAAACACAAGCTGGTGATGTGTCTGCTTACATTCCAACGAATATCGTTCCTATCAGTGATGGACAGATCTTCTTGGAAACAGAATTGTTCTACAAAGGTACCTGCCCTACCATTTACATTGTTTTTTCTGTGTCCTACGTCAGATCTGCTGCCCACACCAGGTCTGTGAAGCAGGGGCAGGCACCATGAAGTCGAAATTGGCTCCTATGGTGAGGTTGCTGAGTTTGCCCAGTTCAGTTCTGACCTCCGTGCTTCTACTCGACAACTCTTGAGTCGTGGTGAGTATCTGAGTTGCTGAAGCAAGGACAATATTCTATGGCTGTTGAAGAACTCGCAGCTCTTATGCTGGGGTAAGTGAGTATCTTGATAACTGGAGCTGTTTCTATTTGTGTGTGTGTGTTTTGTTTTTGGTTTTGCTGAAGTATTTAAAAAAGCAAATCTTAGATGGCATGCTATTTTACCCAGCCACTTCATTATGCTTTGAAAGACAAAATTTTTTTCCTTAGGTAACCGCAAATCCATTTTTACATCTAACAAAGGAAATAAAACATTTCTGAGGTTTTAATATAAACTATTAACATTTCTCCAGTTGTCTCAAGAAATGCCTTTTTACAATTATTTTTTTCAGATCAGAGTCCAAACAAGGTCCACATCTTGAATTTGGTTCTTAGGGTCTCTAGGATCTCTTTTCATCTGGAGGACTGCTCCTTTTCCCCTCCCTTATTCCATTTACTCCTTTTTTTTTTTTTTTGTAGTACGTGGGCTTCTCACTGTTGTGGCCTCTCCCGCTGCGGAGCACAGGCTCCGGACGTGCAGGCTCAGCGGCCATGGCTCACGGGCCCAGCCGCTCCGCGGCATGTGGGATCTTCCCGGACCGGGGCACGAACCCGTGTCCCCTGCATCGGCAGGCAGACTCTCAACCACTGCGCTACCAGGGAAGCCCCTCCATTTACTTCTTGAAGACAGTGGGTCAGTAGTCCTGCTGTCTAGAAATGAGATCTAAAGACTCGATTAAATTCTGTTTCAAGTTTTGACAAGACTAGCTGTAGGTGATGTTACAGACTTTATATTGTTTCATCACCTGGAGAACTACATAGTGTCAGGTTGTCTCACGTTTGTAGTAATGCTTAATTCAGGTGGTGACAGTGTAGTTCCTTCATTGTGAAGTTTCCCAACAGTCTTTTAACTAATGATTTTAATATTTATTGATGACTGTTGTCTGATTCATTTTGAAATAGGGGTTGCAAGATGGTGATTTTCTAATTTGATCATTACTTCTACATTTATTAGCTAGAAGTCTTCTGTATAGAAAAACTTCTGCATCCTTTAGGCTTATTTGGTTACCCTGAAATACTGTTCATACCGAAAAGACAGGAAAGATCTTTAATTATTTCCTTTAAATTATCCAATTTCAGAGTAATGTGTTGGTTACCTAGCAACCTCCATGCTGTCCAAAGAATCTCTCTCTCTGTCTTTTTCCTTTTTTGCATGTCACTGCGAACTCATGGCTTTACACTTTCAATGTATTTCTATCAGTTGCAGTTGTTTGATACTCACATTATTCTATTTTGGCCACAAGGGGGAACATTTTGATGTTTTCTGTATTTATTTAATATGGCAATATTAGCTTTTGATAGCTTCCTTGCTTTCTATCATAATGTGGTATCCCAAGGTCAATTGGTACATTTCCTGGAATTGACTGTTGAAAAAAAACCCTCAGTCCTTTTAGTGTGTGAAGGTGTTTTGAGACCAGAGTATGGAATTCTTGTTGCTACTTGATTATCATTGTTTCTTGGCCTTTCAGTGGACAGTTAGAAAATAAGTACCTTTTTAAAAATAAAGTTACAAGTTTATACTGATATTTACAACCACAATTTAAAATTACAAGGTTTTTAACTGACATTTTGATGCTGAACATTGGTCCTTAGCAGCTTTAACCTAGTTTCTTAGTTGTATTATGTTAAAATATATTCATGTTAATAATAATACAATTGTTACTGTTAACAATAAGAATACTAAGTGACATTAGGTATTTTAAGATTTGTTTGCCCTTTTAATATTTTTGTCCTAGGAATGTATTGCACTAAAAACTGTATAGTCAAAATATTTTGTTCTAAGATCAATTGGAATAATTCTTTTCTCTGCGTGATTTTTGTTACCAAACTGATATACCATTAGGTTCATTTGTTTCAGTTAGTTTTCAACTTCTAGGCATTGGTTTTTATTTTCTTAAATTTAGTTTTGTGTTTTGTGTACTACCTCCTTCTTGAAGCAGTTCTTTTAAAAATTTTTTTATTGACGTATAGTTGGATTTACAATGTTGTGTTAGTTTCAGGTGTACAGCAAAGTGATTCAGTTATACATATATGTACATATATATATTCTTTTTAAGATTCTTTTCCATTATAGGTTATTACGGGATATTGAGTATCGTTCCCTGTGCTATATTGAATATTACTATATTTGTATATAATAATATATATTGCTATACTGAAATACTTCGCTTACTTTTCTTCTGGGACACTGCTTTTTCTTGCATTTTATTTTTATTTTTTTTCTGTCTCACTTGGGGCTTCGATTAAGTCTCCTTTCCTGGTTCTTCCTCCTCTTCCTGCTCTTAACTTTGGAGTGTACCAGGACCTCTCCTCTGTTTATATTCATTTCCTAGCGAATGCATCTTGTCCCATGGTTTTAAATACCACCTATTTTCTAATCGCTCACAAATTTATATCTCTGCCTGGGCTTCTTCCTTGAATTGCAAATCTAGATATACAACTTTTTTTTTTTTTTTTTTTTTTTTTGCGGTACACGGGCCTCTCACCGTTGTGGCCTCTCCCGTTGCGGAGCACAGGCTCCGGACACACAGGCTCAGCGGCCATGGCTCACGGGCCCAGCCGCTCTGCGGCATGTGGGATCTTCCTGGACCGGGGCACGAACCTGCATCCCCTGCATCGGCAGGCGGACTCTCAACCACTGCGCCACCAGGGAAGCCCTAGATATACAACTTTTTATTCACTATTGGCACTTGAATGTCTAGTAGGACGTCTAGACTTAGCATATCCAAAGATGAACCCTCAATTTCCATCCAGCTGTTCCTCTGGCAGTCTCCCCTGTTTCAGTAAATGGCAACTCTATCACCTTGCTCAGGCCTAATACCTTGAAGTCATCTCTGATTCTTTTCTCTCATATCCTGTACCCAATTCACCAATATATCCTGTCAGCTTCTACCTTTGAAATATGTTAAGAATCCAATCAATCCTCCATTTCTCACCAAGTCCACTGCCATCACCCCCAACTAAGCTGCTGTAAATTCACCTGGATTATTGTAATGGCCTCATAACAGGTCTTCCTGTTTCCATCCATGCTTCTTTACAAGGTATTCTCTACTTGGCAGTCAGAGTAAGCTGTTAAAAGTCATTCCTTTGTTCAAAACTCTCCAGTACAGTCCTTCAAAATAACCTAGGTTTGGGGAAGGTGGATAGAGGTATAGATGGCCATGTATTGCTAATCGTTGAAACTGAGTGATGGCAACTTTAAATTCATTATATTGTTCTTTTATTTTCGTATATATTTGATACATAAAACAAAATCCAAACTCTTCAGAGGCTTTACAGTTGTCTATAACTGCACCAGTATGGTAGCCACTAGCCACCTGTGGTTACTGAGCACTTGAAATGTGCTAGACTGAATGTAGATGTGCTGTGAGTATAAAATACACACTGGATTTTAAAGACTTCTTAAGAAGGAAAAAACGTAAAATACCTCATTAATATTTTGTTATATTGATTATGTATCGAAATCATATTTTGGATATGGTGCTTCCAATAAAATACAGTATTAAAATTAATTTCATTTCGGACTTCCCTGGTGGTCTAGTGGTTTGGACTTGGTGCTTTCACTGCTGTGGCCCCGGGTTCAATCCCTGGTCGAGGAAGATCCCACAAGCTGAGTGGCGTGGCAAAAAAAAAATGGTTTCTTTGTATTTTTAAAAATATGGCTGCTAGAAGATCTTTGTATGTGGCTCACATCATCTTTCCATTGGATCTGTGGCCATGCTTTCTCTCTGAACTCATCTCCTACGTTTTCCTCTCTCCTTATTTTTTTTGGCCACGCGGCTTGTGGGATTTTAGTTCCCCGACCAGGGATTGAACCTGGGCCCTCGGCAGTGGAAGCGCAGAGTCCTAACCACTAGACCTCCAGGGAGGTGCCTTTTCCTCTCCTTAGCTCACACCACTCCAACCACACCGATCTCTCTGCTTAGAACGGGCAGAATACATTTCTGTCTCGGGACCTTTGCACTTGCTAACCTGTCTGCCTGGAGGTCCCTTTCTCAGTGTCCTGTGACTCACTCTCTTGTTTCCTTCAGAGATACTTACCTGATCTGTATAACACCTCATCCCCTTCACTCTCTATTCCCCTTAATCTGCTTTCTTTTTCTTTGTAATACTTATCACTACTGACTTGTGTTTTGTTAATTTGTATTCCTGTATCCTGAGCACCTACCATAATGCTTATACAGCGTAGGGCTTTTGGTAACAATTTGTGGAATGGATGTCTATAGATTGTGCAAGTAATTATGTTAAGTTCAATACTGATTTCTTCTGCAATAAGGTTCAGGTTTCCTGAATATATAAAGGGTAAAAATTATTAGAGTAAAATAAACTTTAATTATAACTACATGAAATTCCCTGCATGAGGAAACAGATGCTTTATAAAATGATATAAGATAGCTATTTTATTCCCTTCAAAGGAATTAAGGTAAAATAACCTTATACTAAATAATTTTTATGTATTTGTATAATTAGTAAGATGGAGAGTTTAGAGATACTTAGGAGATATTCAAGAAAGTAAACAAAATACAGACCAAGACTTACTTAAGGGTCAGAAATGTTTTTTATCCAGTAGATAATATCCAGTTTCTCCAAGGAGTTTTCCAAATTCTCTTATTAGTCTGGCATTTTTATTGTATTCATGGTAACCCAGTAAAGTGGGCTATGTCAAGGAGCTTAGAAATTTTTTTGGATGCACTGAAATTTTTCTTGTGTTAGTAATTATAACTTGCTCTGTTTATAAAATAACTTTTGAAGGCAGCCATTGTTTTTTATTTAAAATTAAAACTATGAAGGAGGGAAAGGAACCAAAAAAAGGAGAAATGAGAAAGGAATATTTTTAATTTATTGTCTTCATTTTAAAATATAAGATGACTAAATGTACCAATGAAATAATTTAAAAGCAAGGGTATCTTTTCCTTATCTGAATATACTTGCAAATTCTATTTTAATTTTTAACAGTCTTGGTCACAGCATCCCTTCAACTGTAACAGGAAAAATGAAATGACACCAACAAGGTACGTGACAACTTGAGTTGTGAAATTTCAATAGGCAAAACTGCCGAATCAGGGCTAGCATTATATTAAAGACGTTTAACTAAGACGTTTGAAGTACATCCTCAGTGATATTTTGGAATATTATTTTGTACTTGTTTAACAAACATTTACTAACTGTACATTGTATGTCAACACTGGACCAGCTACCCAAGGCTACAAAACTATACTTTCAGAGTGGCTGTCCTTCACTGAGTGCTAATTAAATGTCAAGTAAGTTTACAGAGATTATTTTAGTTAATCCTCGCAAAAGAGGTAATTTTATTACTCTCAGTATTCCAGTGAGGGAATAGAGGCTTTCCAAAGAGTTCTGTTTTCAAAAAGTTTGCCATCTAGAGCGATGAGAATAGCAGTAGTTAGAATATAAAGCGCTAAATGCTACAATAAAGAAAGGGTGCAGAGGAAGGGTTGCCTTTGGAGTTGGGAATGAGGAAGGCCTTCCAGAGAACAGGATACTTGTTCTGAATTTGAAAGGTAGGGAGGAGTTTGCACGGTGAAGAGTGGAGAATATTGCCAGCATATGCAAAGACATTGAACTCTGAAATGATTTGAGCATTAGTGAGAACTTTTCTATAAGCCTTTGATTTATTCATCATCTACCACACATTCTGTATTTCCATATTCAAACAAAGATCCGGCTTAGGCAATGAGGAGTCATCTGATTGAGTTATTGTCAAGGGCTGGAGTGCCGGCAGGGCTTGTTCGGATTAGCATAGGGGTTAGAACTTCACGTCCTAGGCTTGGGCCTTAACTTGGCAGGTCTCCTGGGGGTAGATGCCACACTGAATAGCAGAATGGCTAAGAAAACAAATTCTTGTGCCAGACTGGGTTTAAATCGCAGCTCTGCCACTTCTAACCAGCGGATGTGACCTTGGGTATGTTACCAGACATTTGTAGGCCTCAGTATCTTCATTTGGAAAATGAGAACAACAATGACAGAACCTACTTCATCGTAGGATTGTTACGAGGATAAAAGGAGTTAATAGATACAAAGCTCTGAGAATAGTGCCTGGTGCATAGGAAGCTCTGTATAAGTACTAAGTACTAGTATTACTTGAGACTAGTATTTAAACAAAAATGCTACTTTGTTCATTTAGAGTGGACTTTGTTCCTTTCTCATGGTGCTGAGAGTCTCCTAGGTCCTACTTTTTTGGTATTAAGATGCCTGAGATGCTAAATTTTGAATCAGAAAGTTGTTTGCTGGGAATCGGCATAGAATATTTGTCCTAGGTCCTGGTAAGGGCCAGTGAGATATCTCTTCACCATAACAGAAACATTCTCTGTTCGTTGGGTTACATCTCCCGGAATCATTATCTTACTCCTTTGTTACTCTCTGCCAGGCCAGATATAGCTAGTGGGTTCAGAGTCGAATGGAGATAAAACTTGGAAAGAACCCCAGAAGTGCTAGTTGTTAAGCCAGGATCTTTTTGATAAGACACGCAGGGTGACCTATCTGAGGCACTGCTGTCTACTCTACAGCCCCTGTGGTGGAAAATGGCTGGGGTTTCCCTGACTTGGAAGGACGTGAAGCAATTCCTGTAGTTCCTTGATTATTACAATGTCCCTGATAGACTAGAGACAGGGAAGGCTTTTTTACAGAACTCTTGATGCATTCTTTAGAACCCTCAGCTAAGTAGACTAGCTCAGGACTTTGCTTGGAGCTCTCAAAGACATGTTTCAACTTTGCTGAATTCATTTATTAGTTCTAACAGTTTTGGGGGTGAGTTTTTAGGGTTTTCTATATATAATATCGTGTCATCTGCAAACAGAGACAGTTTCACTTCTTCCTTCGTGATTTGGATCCTTATTATGTCTTTTTATTGCCTAATTGCTCTGGCTAGTACTTCTAGTACTATGTTTAATAAAAGTGGCAAGAGTGGGCATGTGTGTTTTGCTCCTGCTCTTAGAGGAAAAACTTTCTTACCACTGAGTATGATGTTAGCTGTGGGCTTATCATATATGACCTTTCTTATGTTGAGAAACATTCTCTCTGTGCCTAGTTTGTTGACAGTTTTTATCGTGAATGGATTTCAGATTTTGTCAAGTGCTTTTTCTGCATCTGTTGAGATGATCATACAATTTTTAACCTTCATTTTGTTATATGATGTATCATATTAATCTCCTTTGACTGTTGTTGCGGGTGTGTGCTTCTGGCCACATCTTGCCTGTTCTATATATCTATATATAATTATATATATTTGAATGAAACCCATCACATATACAGATGCCATGTGCACATAACCATAATA